>NC_056743.1:759671862-759826862 GCF_019279795.1 Protopterus annectens | reverse complement strand
GACCTCTGAAGTGAGATGGATTATCCGGCTGCAGGCAGATAGAGGCAGGGGGCTTAATGATAGAACTCCCCTTAAGCCCATCCTAAAAAACAGAAGTCTCCATAAATAGTAGTTTGGAAGGTTATGGCAGTCTGTTAGCATACAAGTATTTGGTAGGAGGGACGTTTTGTCTTTTATGTTGGCTTGCTGCAGTTCCTTTATAGGAAATTAAATGAAGAACAGAAATGTTGGTACTTAATATATACAAGCTAATGTCAGTGATGTATATGTGTAGATACGTAGTTTTATGTACATATTTTATTTTTTATTTTTTATTTTTATGTGTATATATCTTTTAGATGTTTGTATATATATATATATATATATATATATATATATATATATATATATATATATATATATATATATATATACATATATATATATATATTTGTGTAGGTTATTACATAGTGCGGTTATATGCAATCAGAAAAAGTTTTTTATTGCTATTTTGTTGTTATGATTCAGTGATGATGTTTATTATGCCTTTACACACTGGATTTAAGCAAATACCTCTTTGTGTAGATTAAATAAAGATTTTTATTCTGTTTAAACTGTTAGGCACTTTAAAAATCAAATACTGATGTTAATTAGGTTTGATTAGCACAATTGGGAAGGCCATTGATTTGTGTTATATATGAAGTAGTAATATACTGTTTTATTCAATGGTCTGAAAAAGTGGAAGTTATTCCCATGAAAGCGCTTACTAAATAAAATACATTTTTTTTATCATTTGAAGCTTGGAGTGAACATATTTCTTCATTATCTATGACCCTTGGATGTTTGTGTGTTCCTGTACTTTTTTATTTCTACATTTGGGATCATTTTGATCGAGTCACAACCTTATTGCTTGTGTGTGGATTATCTCCATTTACTTTACACACCTCTGTGTTTTCTTTTATTATCTTCCAATTTTCCTTAACATTTTTCAAAATAAATACATATGGTCAGTTTTAGTATACATCACAAAACATTCATATATATATATATTCAATATTATAACCCCTTTTATAGAACCTACTCTTTAAAATATTCATGCCTTCCTCAGAAACATCTTTCCTACCTGTGAAACATGAAATACACATCGATTGCCCTAACATACTTTTTTTTGACAAACTCAGGATGTACATTACTCATGTAGATATAGTACAATGTTGAAAAACATCGAAGATGAGAAAGCGGTTACTCCATTATTTAAGAGAAATAAGAGGGATTACAGTTTTACATGTCCTGTTAGTTAATGCATAGATTCTAATTCTTTGAAAAACATTATTAAAGAAGATTACAACATAATAAGAAGAACTCAGAGTTGTGTAAAATGGTTGTAGATAATCCTTGATTTTCAGATAAATTAACAACAAGAAGGATATTTTGGAGTGTAACTGCATAAAATACAAGTTGAAAGAGTTTATGGTACATCTGCTTGTGGAATATGCAAAAAAATTAGGTACATAAATAGTTGCAAGAACATAATTTTACCTTGCTTTTACAAGATGTTTACCCTAAAACTAGGTTTAATTTTAATTCAGAGGAAACAGAGTACTTAGCTGTTTTTTATACATACAATGCATACTTTGTTTGCTAGACTAGTAGAAATTTAGCTGTAAGAACAGGAGATCATTTGATAGCCATAAAGAACAATGCAGATAAAAGCACTTATCTATATAAGAAAGTATAAATAAAAATAAAGAAAACTATTTTATTTTTTGTTTTAGAAGCTATGCAAGAAATTACTTGTGGGGGAGACATTGATGCTTTATTAGAAATTAAAGAGGTAGGCTGGCAAATTAGGCAGTATGCCAATGTGTATTGAGGCTTAAATTAAAACATTAATATTAATTGTCTTTTACCATGAGCCCTGATGTTTTCAAACCATGGGACTTCCACATACATTTTTAAAAAATGCATGAGTTCTTTTGAATTCACCTTCCTGATTGTTTTAAATTATATTTCAGGTTTATTACAGCAATGTTTGTCAGAATGTGTTTTAAGTTTCTAGTTTTGAGCATTTTTCCAATAAACAGTGAAATAAAATGTATTATCCAGTAATGACAAAAGTACCCATTTCAGAGATTTTCAACTATAAAAGGCCACTTAAGCTGCTCTCATTATAATTCACCAATATCCATATAACATGTCTGATTGTGATAAAAATGGCCACAGTAAAGTATACTGGTTTGCTTTCACAAATACACTCTAGTCTTGCAAAGACAGACTAATGACTTTATTAACTTTATCATCTCAGCAGGGTCAGTGATTTATACCAACAGACATACCCCAGACCCAGCAATTATAGCTTAATTGTTGACTTCATCTTCTCAGATGTTTGTGACAAAAATGAACAATAATAATGACTAAAGTAACATATCTGAAATATGTTCTACACAAACACCCATAAACAAAATACTCCAACTTAATACACACACACACACACACACACACACACACACACACACACACACACACACACATACATACACACACACTAGACCTGCAAAGCTAGATTAAAGACTTTTTAAAACAACCTGCTAAGAGAATATTGTACTTTCATCCACAGATACCCCCCCCCACACACACATACACACACACACACACACACACACACACACACACACACACACACACACACACACACACACACACCAGCAGCTACAGTTACAGCTATAGTAGCTTTGTTGATTGTTTTGAAAAAATAAATTGCATGTACTTTATAGGTTTGGATGAACTGCATGAAATTATATAAAAATCATTAACATCACACCATAAGACCCAGAGAACTTTAGCACAGTTTAACGAGAATTATGATGAGAGCATAAGAAAATTAAACATCTGATAACATCTGCTAATGCAATATGCACAACTTCTGCATAAGAAAAAGTCATTTGAATAACTCCAGATGCCGTTTGCTATTTACAAAAAACTTTACATTTCAGTGCTTCATCTACAAATGCAGTGCCTGCTGCCCTTGAAAAATAAATTGCCTAGGTTGCATTAAAAATTGGTGTGTTGGTGATACTGCCAGAACAATATCTTGAACTGGATCAGCTATGCAATACAGAATGGATGGCAAATAAAAAAAGGTTCATAGTATGTTAGAAGGTATGCAGTCCAGGAAACCATTAAGGAGCCTAGCTGAAATTCCCAATTGCTCTAAAGCACTATCTGCTTAAGTGATTTGCTCAATGTCATGCAGTAGTTAAATGAAGGTAGAAAGATTCAAACCCTACACCACTGGTACAGGAAGCAGTTTATTAACAGGTTGGAGCTTTAGTCCTCCCCACTAACTGCCACACAAAATAACAGTTTTTAATACAGAAATCCTTTACAATCCAATCTTGTAGGGAAGACTGTATCACAGTGATATGCAACAATTGCTCCAGAAGGGATGCTGAAGATCAGACAGTTCTTTCAATCTCCACTCCAAATAATGCAGACCATACAACCTAATAAATATCAACCATTTTGCATTTGTTGGAGACTGCTAGGAAGGTACTGCACACATTTATTAAAATGTAACATATTTAGAATATATTCCACAATCAAAGTCTATTCATTTATTAATTCATTCTTTAGTGCAGTGAATAAAGTAAAACATTAAAGACAATATAAATGCCGCAACAGCTTTTGTTCTTCAATAAATCAGAAATCACATAAAATCTGAAATATTACAGCATAAATATACTTTTTTATTTGGGGGGAGCCATTGTTGTTTGCAGAACACCTAGATCTTATTTTGATCCCCAATGTCTTGCCTGTAATCATGATTAACTATCCTCCTAACATCACTCAGTACATGTCTCATCTACTTGAATGACTGCTAATGCTGTATTATTGCAGCATACTTCTCCAGAGTCAGCAGAGCCAGATCATAGACAACTGTGGCCCTATGCAAAATAATGAACTAGGTCCCCAGTAGTCATATCAATATCCCATTACTTGGCTCTCTCCCTTATAATACTTTTCAAACTTGTCAGTGTACATACTATTTTCTTTTTTACATTTACAATCATCGCATATATGTGGAATTCATTAAAACTTTTATTTCAAATATTACAACAAAACCACTGGCACACATTTCTAAACAAACAAAATACTCACACTGCACTCAGACTTAGCATGATAAACAATAAACTTCTCTTCTTCTGAAATTCACATTTAGTGAAAATGCATCGGGCAACAAATACAACTACAAAAGTCATGCTGGGATTCATACTCAAATGGCACATAGCAAAGTACTAATTAATGATGGTGTAGAGGCTGCAGGAATTCAAAAGACAAATGTGTAATGCATTTGCTAACAGCCTGGGACAGCACTGTGGACACAAGTGTCCCTATTCACAAATAGCCTAGGAGTGCAATCTGATAAACTAACTTGGTTAGACAGACACAGAAAATAAAGGAAGCCTGAGGGAATCAAACCCTCTTCTACAGGAAGCAGTGCTTTAATAGCTAATAGCCTTAATATGCTCTAATTGCTAGATAAACTTCTGTAGCCTAAGCAATGCATTTCACACTTGTGCACCAGCAAAAAATAAGAAGTTAAAGTATTAACATTAAACTCATAGAATTATGTCCAATTTATTCACACAAGGATCACACTCAAAGCACATGGTGCATATGATGATGTTCCTGTTTACTACAATGAGTTTCCGGTACTGGGGTTTCAGTCCAGTAGGCAAGTGAGGCGCATAGCTCAAATTTCCAGTTGATCCAAAGTACTGTAAGCAAATAAAGGTTAATGGGAATCAAACCCTGTCCCTCAGGAACTACAGTTTATGGCCTTAACTCTCTGTATCAACTACAAGCCTAAAATTAAAATGAAAGGGAAAGATTCAAGCCCACAAATTAAAATTGATCAAAACATTTTCACGGAGAAATGAAGAAGATTAAAAGATGCTTAATCACATTAAAATTAAGTGCATTCATTATAACAATCACATGCAAGGATCAAAGACTTCATCAGATTTAAAACTATGAACAAACAACAGTCCTTATAACCAATTCAATGTGTCACCTAATTACTCTTGTGACAATACATACCTTTTTTGTTGCATTTTCAGAACACATTTAAAATGAATGCTGGTGTTTAAACCTTTACCATCATAAGCTTCCAACATATGTTTCCACTTGTACTCCATGTAATTCAAACAGTCTCCTCTACTCCTGCCACTTTCATCCATTGGAGCATAATCTAGTACTTCAAATAAAAACTTTTAAAAGTTAATATATTTCTAAGAATGTCTAAAAGTTGTGTGCAGACTATATTTTCTTCTTATAGCTCCTAAATGTTCAAAATTTTCAACTGCCTAACAGTTTTTCCTATAGAAAAGCTATAACATGATGTGCATGTTTGCATAATATACCATATACTTAGAACTCCATGCAAGGTATACTAATTTCATCAATGGTGCTTTTAAATTCCACAAAAAAATAGTGAGACACTTAAGATAATTCATAAACATAAAACTGTTTAAAAATTCACTTGTACATACCTATTTTTTCACCCAATATCTCATTACTAAGTACTATAGTATTTTTTAGAACACATTTAGAATGAATGCTGGTGTCTCAACTTTTTATGAACACAAGCTTCCAACATAATTTGACATTTGTATTCTTTGTAATTCAGAAAATCTTCTCTACTGTCTACACTCCTATTCAATGGTGCATAATCTGATACTCCAAATAACATTTTTTAAAGTTAATACATGTTGTATAGCTCCAAAATGTTCAATTTTTTCAACTTTAAACAGTTTTTCTATATCCCAGGGGTATATTTTCTGTTTCTTGTCCAGGTTCCTCTTAAAGAGGGCTAGTGAGGTACTCCACTTGACATGGAGAGGGAGTCTATTCCACAGATGGGGGAGTTGTTGGGACACACATCTATCCCACCAACAAGTTCTATGAATGTCACAGACCAGGTTCAGGCCTTGTGTGTGGGTTGCATGAGTGGAGTTTGACTTGTGGATATGCAGTAACTCCATCAAGGCCGAGTCTGAGACGGCCTTGTATGCCAGAAACAGGTCACCTCTGAGCAGTCTGTACAAGACTGAGTAGAGGGACAGGGCTTTTAGCTTACCTGTAGAGGACAGGAGTTTGAGACCCTGGATTTCCCTGGTCAGGAACCTCTGTGGTCTTCTCCAACTGTTGCATGTGCTTGGCAAACTACATGTTGAAGGGAGCATTGTACTCGATAATGGGTTTGATAAGGGATGAGTACAGGATGAATCCCTTGTTCCTGGATGAAATACCATTACTTATGAAGTGGGCCATGTAGAAAGCCTTCCATACAATGGATGCAATGTGGTGGTCAAAAGTCAGGTTGCTATCAACCTGGACGCCCAAGTCCCACATAACTGGTTGTGTGCTTAGTACATTATTAATGTGATAATTAATGGGGATGCCATTTTCCCCAAAGGGGATAATGATGCATTTCTTTGCATTCCGTTTGAGGCCATGCTTCTGGCACCAGTCATTAGTTTTGGTAAGGCCCTCTTGGAGGATGTTCACATCACTAGGGGAATTTATGATAGTGCCCAGCTTGCAGTCATCTGAAAACTTGGTCAGCCACAGACCACTGGTTTTGGCTTGCACCTTAGAAAAGTATATCCCAAGCAGGAGAGGTTCCAAGACTAATCCTTGGGGTACTCTGCTTGTTACGAGTCTAGTACCAGAGGTTGCTTCCCCTATTTTGACTGAATGGGATCTATCAGTGAGCCAGTTAGCTACCCATATGGTAAAATATGGGTTGATGCCTAGCTGGGAGAGTTTATCTATTAAGCCTGTGTGGGAAATAGTGTTGAAGGCTTTGGCTAGGTCAAGGTAGGTGGTGTGCACTGTCTTCCCCTCATCCATGGCTTTGTTGACTGCTTCAAAGAAGGCAACCAAGTTTAACATGCATGATCTCCCTTTGACAAAAGTAAACTCTATGAGATCAAGCATTTGGAGGTTGCCAATGTCCTTGTTTATAAGGTCTATGATAATGCGTTCCATGGCCTTGCAGATCAGATTAGTTTGGTTGATGGGCCTATAATTGCCTGGGTCAGTGGATGCTCCACCTTTGTGTAGAGGGATGACAGTGACTGTCATCCATTCTTCTGGGATGAAGCTGGTGCACAGGCTTTGGTTGAATAGGGTACCTAGTGGTGCAGAGAGCTCTTGCCTGAATTCATGTAGGACACAGCCAGGGATCTTGTCGGTTCCCATGGAGGCTATATTTTTTGCCTTTGAGACAGCATTAATGATCTGCTCCCTGGTGATGAGGGGAGGGGGGCAAGTGCTGGGGATATCCAGATTTACTGATGGGGAGACAGGGGGGGGGGGTGACATTTTCACTGAACTTGTCTGCAGGCAGGTTGGCTATATATCTTTGGTGTTTGTGTATGTGGTATTCTTGACAACTAATTCAGAGCAGATTTTGGAATTACCTTTTAGAGTGGAGACATATGCGAAGAAGGCCTTGTGATTGTCCTAAGTGGATGTGGCCAATCTGAACTCGAAGTTAGCCTTAGTGGATTTCACTAGTGACCTTATTTGCTTGTTCAGACAAAGGAAAGATGGCCTCCAACTTGGCACCTGATTCTTCTTGGTCCTGGACAGCAATTTTTCACTTTTATTATAGAGTCTGTTTATTGCTGCTGTCCACCAGACAGGTTTATTCTTCCTTGAGGAAGATTATTTGGACCTGTCAGGTATTGCTGAGTCCATGCAGCCATATAGGTGCTCATATAGTTTTTTGGTGTAGCTGCTTATACCTGCTCTCTGGAGAGTGTAACCAGCCTTGGAAAAAGTTTTTTTGTTCGACCCTGGCAAGGGTGGGGGTCAGGAGAGATGGTGAGTTCAAAAGTGCTTGTTTTACGATTGGAATTACCAAGGAGTATGACACTGTAGGGGTTCTACAGTGGATACTCAAGTTGGTTAGTACCAGGCCCAGGATATTTTCATCTCTTATGGAGGTGTCGACCAGCTGATCCAATGCACTGGCATTGATGAAGTAGAGACATTTGTGAGCATTCATGTTTCAGCTATAATAGGTCTTCCACTCTGTGGTTGGGTAGTTAAAGTCACCCAGGATCAGGGTAGAGGGTTGGATCTTGATGGATTCAAGTAAGTCCAGATAGTTGGAATGGGCATCCTGAGTCATGGTTGGGGGTCTGTAGCTAGTTATCATTTGAATCAGTGTTTTGTCAACAGTTAACTGCACCTGCAGTGACACCTGTGCATCATACTGTTTGACCAGCCTGGAGGTGTGTATGTCTTTGATAAATATTGAAACTCCACCTCCTTTGGCTTTGCAGCCCTCCATTTGGGGACTGAAAGTATGCTAGGACAAGTAACCTGGTAAGGCTGGGATGCTCTCCTCAGCTTTGAACCAGGTTTCAGTGACTGCACAAATGTCAGCATTTTCCAGGGAGAGGAATGTTTGCAATGAGTGGAGTTTCATGTTAAGACTCCTAGAGTTTAGCAGCATAAAACTGCTATAAATAAATGTTGCATGACATGCATGTTGCATAATGCATTACATACTCTGAATTACACAAAAATGTACCTAAAGATTTACATGTTCTAGTGGTGTTTGGGAAATAAATGCTGGGATTATCTAAAATTTATCAAAATGACTTGTAGCTATGACATTTATGTGAACCAAACAATCTATTGTCCTTTGAGGGGACCTCATTTAATGCCCCTCTTTCCAGAATCTCTTTTAAATACCTTTTTTTTTTTATTAAGGTATTGGGATGGAACCCCCACCAAAGAAAGTATCTCCAGGTTACTGCTCAGAATCTTCCAATTGCTTCTTATATATCTGTCAATACAAAAAAATTAGCTTCTGAAGTGGGGAGGCACCTCCAACTCCAAACCTAAATGGCAGGGAGATACTTCTAGTGACATTACATGGAGATATTGGAAGCACAAGCATTATACCTGGAGGACTGGATTCAGTTTTGGGAGTGAATAGCCCTCATGTGTCTCAGAAGGTGATACACCAGATTAGTAAGAGAAGTGCATGCGTGTATAGCAGCCATGTGTTTTGGGTTGGCAGGACAAAAAAAAAATCATTACATATGCTTCTACATAGATAAATATTATGTATGTAGGCATATGGGACTGTAAGTGAAGCTGTGTATCCATTCTATATCTGCACAGTGTGTACTGCATAACATCATATCTCACAAGCCAAAAGGGCAACCACAATAATTCTGTTTTATCTTTTACTATATATTCACAAGTCCAACCACTGCTGCAGTGATGCCTGTACATGCTGGGTTAAGATAGCGGGCTGATGTCAGCATCTATGCAGGATCTATTGTTGATAGCCAAATAAGGTCCCTGAATGACTCCACCTTCCCAGTAACCAAATACTAAATAAATAAATAAATAAATAAATAAATAAAATATTTAGATGAAACAAAGAAAGACAGACTCAGTTAGGTGACAAACAGGTACTGCCTGGTTCCCTCCTGGGTAACCATCCAGCACTTGGTGCAGGTTAAAGAGATGATTTTAATACTTACCCTACCAACTCTACAGCCAATGCACTCACCCTCTTCATCATGAGGTATCGCCCCATGATGGATAGCACCACAGCTGCTCTTCATGACATTGTATCAGCAAAGGAGTACAATTCCCTTAGTGTTGGTATATTCATCATATTGCAGCCTAGCAGGTGCTCCTGGTGTCACCATATGTCCCTGATATGTGAGCAGCATTATGTGCAATCAGATTTGCAAGGCTATTATCTGGGCACAGTCTGTCATACACATGACGACATGGAGATACCTGGCATAATGTGTGGCTTCTGTAAAAATGTCAGACATCACTACCCCGCCTTGTTAAGACCATGGGAACTAAAAATGATGCTGTGTTAGGACACATTAGGTCCACGGTGACACATATTGCTGCCATATCCACCACTGTGCAGAGGATAGCAACTGCTACTGAAAAATGCCTTGCCTGGCAGTACTATAATTTCAACACTTGTGAAACACTAAACACCCAAACTAAGAAACAGCACAACTGAAGGCAAAATCTTCACTGGTTTATTTAAGTGCTTTTCATTTGAATATTATTCAGAACGTCATCAGATCCTATACTCTAATTTGTCAGGGACAGGTATAGAGACAGTAGTCATACAGGGTAGATATTCTAGAGCACATAGTTTGGTCCTGCAGTTCTAGAGGTTTATCATTCCCCCCTTACCACACTGCAGGTGGCAACAGCTCCTAGCCACTGTCCTATTGGTGGCAATCATATAGGTCCCATTTGCATGACAGCACAAGGTCCGTGTCCTAAAAGGCCTGTAGGGTAGTACCATCAAGGTAGGCTACAACAGTGTTCATACATGATGGCCACATATTGAAACCTCCTCCCAGTCATGTTCCATAGTACCATTCACACTATGTCATTGGTGGATATTATGTCATAAGACCCTCATCCAATGTTGTGATATATTATGTCATTATGCTCCTTCTCACCTGTTCTAATGATGGTTGTGAAAGACTGCACCCTCTGTCCTTTTTTACGTATATGAGGATGGTGACTTCATAATGGGACTCATCCTTGCAATACTCTGTATAATATTTAACTAGCACTGCATTCATTATGCTTTTCTCTTTCACCATACTGTCAATGTGTGCTTATCAAAGGCCTCTACAGCTTGATTAGGCAACATCTCTCTTTCTGTGCTGCCATGTACTGTATGTACCCCTTGTCACCTAGAAGATGTGAATGGGATGCTGCATGCTAATTCTCAGCCTCACTTTCATGGCTAGATGCTGTGGGTTTGATGGCTATCGCAGGTCCAGAGGTCATTGGACAGATTGGAGATCTACATGCTTCTGCTAATCATGCTCCCTAGCATGCAGCTTGTTATGAACAACTTGTAAATGGTATCATGGGTGTAAAGCAGTATCCCTTGCAGACACAGTCTAGTAGTGGAACCATGCCTTCAGGAGGCAAAACACATGCTTAAGTATTATACTGCTGTTCTATATTGCTGTGTGGGCTTCCTGTGGGCATCTTTAGCATGAGATCCAGTGGATAGTTTTTACTATATCATCACTTTA
This sequence comes from Protopterus annectens, assembly GCF_019279795.1. Taxonomy (NCBI): domain Eukaryota; kingdom Metazoa; phylum Chordata; order Ceratodontiformes; family Protopteridae; genus Protopterus; species Protopterus annectens. The sequence continues at coordinate 759,815,757 of NC_056743.1, read as the reverse complement.
AAAGAAAAAAAAAAACATAATAAAATTCAAGCCACAAATTGTCTGCTTGGAATGAAACTTACTAAACAGATAGCACTTCAGCACCTACTTCCTTCAAGAAGTCAGCCTACATCACCTAAAACACAGTAAAACATATGGAGAAGGTCAGATGTACACACAATACCATATGCTTCACCTACACCCACACCCACATGCACAGACACTCACAGATTTTAAATGTGTGCATGTACAACACCTTGTTGAATGACCAGCTATGCTGATAACCACAATATTGACACAATAATGTCAAAACAATAAATATCTTCAAGTTATGCACATGCTTCTGGGATTACCTTGTAGTGGTGTAAACCAAATTTGAGCTTTTACAGGAAGGAAAGACACCTGAGCTCCCCCACATCACCTGTTACTTATATTTATTAACTGTGAGTTTGTATAATCTCCAAGGAAAGGCAGTATTCCCTTACTTGGGGACTGTCAAGCTCACACTTGTCAACTGTCGGTTTGTGTCAACCAGATGGTGTTGACCAACCAGATGGTGGCATAGGTGCATCTCTCCCTCTCTCTGTATATTTGTGTGTGTGTGTGTGTGTGTGTGTGTGTGTGTGTGTGTGTGTGTGTGTGTGTGTGTGTGTGTGTGTGTGTGGATATATACACACATACATGGGTCTACTTCATATAATCAGAATGTCACTTACCCGAATTTTAAATGACTGAGATGATAACACCGAACTTGCATTTAAAGAAACACTCACAACACCGACATTTTCACCAAGAAAAGGAGACAGTCAGCTAACATGGACAAAACACCAAACTGAAGCATATCAAACCAACCCAAGAGGAGGCTTCAGTCCCCACACCGCCAATGTGGGGGGCTGCACCCCTCACACCCGCTCTAACTAAATATACCCATCTATCTATAAATCACAATAAAGTGTGGAAAAGGACAAAATCCTGAATGCTGGCTGACTGCCTCCTTTCCCTGGTGAAATTATTGGGGTTGTTTGTTTGTTTAAATCTAAGTTTGGTGTTATCGTCTCTATCATCTAAGGTTTGGGTAAGTGACATTTCGATTATTTGATGTACACACACACACACACACACACACACACACACACACACACACACACACACACACACACACACACTAGGAGTGTTAAGAAACTCTAGGGGGGGATGAAAAAAGAAAGAAGGAAGAGGTATCATATTGAGAGGAGGGGAGAGGAAGTTTACTGAGAAATTAGAAGAATCAGAATTTGACTGAGTTGAAAGAGGAGTTAGGAGACTTAAAAGAATGTCAGACTAGTGCATAAATTAGGTAGGCATGGTACATGTTGGTGCAGAAGGGAAGTGGACACAAACATGCTTGTCTAGAAAACAAATGGCCAACATCACAAATCATGTATAAAGTGTGTACATATCTGGGTGGTGCCACGGACCATTACTAATAAGGGAATATTGCAAGTCTTCAAAGGTTTTTATATTACTTTCTACAAGAAATGAAAATGGATGCAACATTTCTTTTACAGAATAGGAAGGACTGCGATTAATAGAAAAGGATGGTACAGAACTGCACAATGAGGTTGGATTTGGGTTGATTGGAAGTTATTAGACATTTGAAACTGGGGAAAGCAGGATAACCAGATGAGTGCACATTACAGTTTTGTTTAATTATATATATCTATATATATATATATATATATATATATATATATATGTTTTCCTATGAAACCGTCGAAGTAACATTACATTGACTCTCGGAACATCGAGACTACTACATCGAAAGCTGAAATCAGTGAAAACGAAAACCGTCGAGTTAGAGAACATCGAGTTTATGGAACATGTATTACCATGACACATAAATAGGCGTGTTTCCTTTTCAGTTTCGATATGTTGGAACTCGACGGTTTTCGCTGATTTCAGCTTTTGATGTAGTAGTCTCGATGTTCCGAGAGTCGATGTAATGTTACTTCGACGGTTTCATAGGAAACCATATATATATAATATATATATATATATATATATATATATATATATATATATATATATATATATATATATATATATATATATATATATATATATATATATAAAATGTTATGCAATATCTTTAAAAAGTATGTTCAAAATTATTTAAAATATAATATACAGCAGCCTTTTAAAATGTTACAGGATACGTGCCAAAATACATATAGTCCATAGGGTATAGTGCTAAATACCTCCTACCCTATCTTATTAAATTCAAGGGCTGAGTAAAATAATTAAATGAATAAATAAATAAATAATCAATGAAACAACAACACCATAGTAAACAATCGGACATCTAAATGCATTACTATAAAATTATCCTAGCATATAATGAATCTATGTGGATGTCCGATTGTTTACTATGGTGGTGGTGGTGTTTCACTGATTACTTATTTATTTATTCATTTAATTATTTTACTCAACCCCTGAATTTAATAAGATAGGATAGGAGGTATTTAGGACTATACCCTATGGACTATATTTATTTTGGCACGCATCCTGTAACATTTTAAAAGGCTGCTATATGTTGTACTTTAAATAATTTTAACATACTTTTTAAAAATATTGCATAACATTATATTATTTAGCATATATATATATATATATATATATATATATATATATATATATATATATATACATATATTTAATTTTGTAAACATTTTTAACACAATAAACAACTAGTATTTTTGTGTTTAGGAAATATTATGTATTATATATCGTATAGGTGTTTGATTTATACAGGCAAGTTTAGAGTTAAATTACTTCAATGATTAGTGTTTGACCAATGGAAGATTAATTAATAGTATTTAAATGAAGAACACAATTAAGCCTGCGATTCTGATGAAGTCTCCAGAAGGGAGATGAAAGCGCTTAATCCGTTTTTGTGTCAATGTGTTGTTTTTTTATATATTAAAGTATCACTTTTTACTGTTTGGCCGACTTCGTTTTACTGAGGACCTGAACTATCTACTTCTAACTCAGAGTGTCTGTTAGCGGTGATTTGAATTGTAGAAGGAGGGTCAGCCTTTTTTAGGGCCAGCTTTGAAGATGTTTGTGGTTTGTGCTGTGCTACTTGTGTGGTGTGTTTTTGTTCATTATGTTATTGAGCATCTGTAGGTCACAACAATTTTCAAGTATATTTAACAGACAGAACTATACTGTTATAGATCTATAACTTGCTAGTTCAAGAGATCTGTCACCTTTCTGTAAGACAATAATGTAGGGCTGTTTCAAAAGTTTGGAGACTATGGCTTTTCTGTAGAGTGTGATAAGTATTGACATGGAGTATGTAGTGGCTTCTACAGCTAGTTAGAAATATTGTCGGGTTATTAGCTATAAGATGGGTAGGTTTAAACTTTTGAATACATTTGTGTTATAGAGGTAGGAGTTGTGGTATGTGAAGGTAGTAGTAACACTTAACACATCACCGAAGTGTTGGTCAAGTAGGTTGTTTAAAGAAGTGGAATGAATTTAATTTGTTCCCTCTGTTGGGGTGTATTTCATATGTGAAAGTGAGGCATTGTGATTTGTATTTGCCTATGTAAGTGTATTGATTGTTGACTAATACTGCTTTGGAGTTTTACTATTGTTTTCCTGTAGACTATTCTAGCACTTTGGCTTAGCCTGTATGATGATATTCTTAGTTAGTTTTACAAGAGTCAGTATTATTGCAGACAACTTGTTTCTTTCCAAGTGGCAGTTTTTCTGTACTTATATCTCTGTTCATAGGTTCGTAGATTAGTACTGGGCTAACTGCCCGTGTGGGTCATTTTAAGCCTGGCCAATTACTCATGTGAGAATCAAACCTTGCACCGTGTGTTTGTAAGGTAAACACTTTAACCATTATGACAACCTCCCAACCCTGTTGTGCATTAGCTTTTTTTAGTTCTAGTATAAGCCAACATGTAGGTTTTGATTTGACTCTTTTCCTACACTGATATGTCAGGGAGTTTAAAATACATCAAGACCCAGCAAGTAGAATAACAGGAAATCCAATGGTGCAGAAACAATCACTCGACTCCACGGCAGTAGTCACAAAAAGTTTATTACAACATCAAGTACAAAAAGGATTGAGCGCTTTCGTCTCCACCCTGGAGACCTCTTCAGTCGGGTGATTGTTTCTGCACCATTGGATTTCTTGTTATTCTACTTGCTGGGTCTTGATGTTCATTATTTTCTTGATGGTTTTTTGAGTTTAAAATACAGAATGTTTAGTTCAATTGAGTTACTGCATTATCTAAATGTCTTGGTCCCCTTCAATAAACACATCACACCAAATGATATTTGACGACCTTTATTAAATTTCAGTAACATGGCTTTGTTCACCAAATTCATTAATTACAACTATTCATAATATAATTGATTCTAAACACAGCATAACATCCCTGTAATGTTAAGAAGGCCAGCGTACCTACACACCCTGCCCCAGTAAGCAGCATCCATACCTCTGCTTGCTTACTTTACTTAGGAAGCAGCATCCCATCTCCCTTCATACACCATTCACTGAATTACCTTCCACCAAATAAGTGGAATCCTTACCTCACCTTGCTTATCTATTCAGCAAGCTTCCTCCAGCTACTCATTTTCCTTTCTCCAGATCCTTGAAATGAACTTCCAGACACCAGAGGGGGGAACAGAAGAGGGCAAGCCTGTCCCTCTTCTCTGCCTACCCACACTGATAATTAACCCTAATCCCCTTAACCCACCAACAAAAGGAGGGTGGGTGGATAGCAAATTCACGCCAAAATGTGCTTGCCTAACCCAGCTACACTAGACTAAACCTCTTAAGCCCCTCCCCATCCCTATCTCATTTCCTCCCAACCATCCCTGCCTCCACTTAATTCTTTCACCTCCCCAACCCACTTAACTCCCCCTAACAACAACCTACCCCCCCCCCCATGAAAATGTCCTGGGACAACTTGGTTTGTTGCCAAACATCATTTGTCCCGGTCCCCTTCAATAAACACATCACACCAAATGACATTTGACGACCTTTATTAAATTTCCATAACATAGCTTTGTTCACCAAATTCATTAATTAAAACTATTCATAATATAATTGATTCTAAATACAGCATAACCTACTTGTAATGTTAAGTAGGGCAGCGTACCTACTTACCCTACCCCAGTAAGCAGCGTCCATACCTCTGCTCACTTACTTTACTTATGAAGCAGTGTCCCATCTCACTTCATACACCATTCATTGAATTACTTTCCACCAAATAAGCAGCATACTTACCTCGACTTGCTTATCTATTTAGCAAGCTTCCTCCAACTGCTCATTTTCCTTTCCCCAGATCCTTAAAATGAACATCCAGACACTAGAGGGGGGACAGAAGAGGGCAAGCCTATCCCTCTTCTCCACCAACCAGCCTGACCAGGCTGTTCCCCCTCCCTTCTACCCAAAATTGTTCAACCTACTTCCGATAAAGGGAAGGGTCAAGCCAAACATCATTTGGTGTACCCATCATCTGTAAAGCACCTTAGAATCCCGTCATAAACCCACCTTGCCATACCATCACTGAAACAGACCCTAATTAAACTACATAAAGTAGAATTACAGTGACCACACTCTACCACCGAAACATCCACACCAAGAGAATGCATAGTCTTTTAGCCCACTTCCTTCAAAGCTGAAATCATGGCACAACACGAACGGATTGACAACCTATAACCACAACAAAACCACAAACTGTAACCCCTTGAACTCAAATTGACACACAGACAAAACAACTAGTATCAAGTCTCACACCCAGGACCCTGTTGACTGTCGCATATCACCTTACCCCACCAACTACCCAGTTCTGGATGTGCAACAACTCAATTACTGTAGGGAATCGTTTAACTCTAAAACTTTAATGTCTTAACCTTAGATGTCGGAAAACCAGCATCCCTTGACCTAGTTCCTGAAAACTCACCTATACTCAACCATGAAGTACTCTATGTGCCCGGCCATAACACCCCCAGTTCACTCATTATCAAACCATCTTAACCCATGTTTGTCTCTGGCCTCTCCCCTCAAAACCTCTCTTTCTTTATGTTACCTATACCACTAGTAGGTAATTAAGACCTGTGCTACAGCTGCCATATCCTGCAACCAAGCTTCCTTTAAACCCTCTAACTTCCTCATAACAATGCACCCATTTTCTACAACTACCCCATCACAGCCACCTACCTTCCATGCTTCCTAAAACCCTATCTATAAAATTCACCCAAACCCCAAGTGAAATGATCCTTGTGCTATTCTGTAAACCTTAACCTGGTATGTAACATTAACACTACCTACTCAAGGGACAAATCTGTCACCCCAAATATTCCACCCGTGAGCAACTAACTCCAGCATCCTGTCCAGCACCTCATTGGCCCTTCCCCCACATACGGTTCAAACAACTAGATTAGTGAATACAACCACCCCAAGGTTCCAAGAAAGCAAGGAGTGAACTTAACTGTCTTGAAAGAGCCATATGGCTGTAGCCTAATAAGCCCCTGTGCTCCTATGAATGTCATGACTCTACTCATCCCATGGGATCCCCACACTCCCCATAAACCATCCACAACAATTTTCCCTTTGGACCCCCCACCTACCTCTTCCTTGCTTGCCCCCTATACCAACGCAATAATCAGCTCCCACTAAATAAACACAGAGCTCTAACATGCCTTACTAAGGTGATTACTCAGACCCTCCTTGTGCCCCATTCCAGTGGCAAGAACATCCATCCTATCAAAACACCAGCTTTCAAATCCCCTTTCAAGCCACCACATGTTGCCTTCTGCACTTCAACAATCCACATTTCAGCAATCTGCAAAGAAAAGAAAACAATAAATTCTATGTGCACACATGCCAATAATTACTTAACATGGAGGCACTGACAAGGACCACTGCCACCCATCAAGTGTTTGCCAAACTCTGCACCAAAATATGCCACCAGCACCTGTTTTTTTCTTTTTTTTTAATACTATGACTCATGTCCTCTTGAACAGGAGTGATAAGTGCTACCCGAAGAAAAGAGCCAAACTTGTCTAGCCTATAACCATCTCCGAGCCAGTAGCCTAATAACTTCTTATGATACTAAGAGTGCTGTGACTCCCCTCCAATTATCTGAACACTGTTCACATTGACATACCTAAATGAGCATTAAATAAAATGCATTACCTGTAACCTCATCAAGCCCGCTGAAGAACCCAAACTCTTACCTATGGCCATGACTGTTGCTCACTTTTACTATTGAATGCAAATGCCCAAAACAGGGACAACTTTCAACATTAATCTAACCAACTGAATGGTCAATAGAACAAATTGTACAACCGATTAACCCTGAGATCAAAACTCAAATTCCTGTCCTTCTCTAACAAACAGTGCAAATCCTCTACCAAGAACTCAACAACTTTGAAAACCACTTCTGTCAGTAACTGTTGCCCACTTGTGCTCCCCATGTGTAACCTCCTTGCTCGCCACTGCTTCCATCATCTGCAAATTCACTGTGTATCACCACAACTGGTACTCAGCACACCACCATCTACAAAGAAAAGGAGAAAAGTAAATCCTCTAATATGTAAAGAGAAAGCTCCACCTTATACCCACCTATTCCAAATTACAGCCTCAGCATTCCAAGACCAAATCTGCAAGAAAGAAAAGGACATGTAAATCATCCAAAATACATAACACACATTCCAAGACATCTTCAAGGACAACCTATCCTGCCAACCCGGGAAGGAATGTACTACCACTACTCACATGTATGGCAAAGCAGCCATAACTGAAGCTATGCCTCCAATGACCCTATCAGATACCCAAGATAAATTTAACTACTAGTCAAGTACATTACAACTAAACCCCACACATGAAGAGACCTATCAATATCCAGTACATGGGTAACCTTGCGATTCCAGACCACATCCATTAGTGCCCTGTATAAGCCAAGCTAACTTATATTGTAAAGCTATCTGCCTAGCTCTTAACCTTCCATCATCAAATGAGGTACACTAACCAACATAATGTGGAACAAATGGACACAATGCAGCAAACCTAATAATAGCTGACTAGCAACTTACAAAATACAATCAGGTATTAGTTTAAGTATTCCTCTTACAAACTTAAAAGGTTGATAGAACAGGTTGCGGTAGCATGTATATTCAGAATGGCTAGTCAGAATGTCAGTAATCAGAGCAGTGTATCATTGAAAGTTAATAACAAATTAACTTAATGCTTATGAAGCTGACTCCAAAGTTCTTGTAAAATGAATAAAATTGACTTGCAGAAAAATGCCAGAGTGGATATCATACCTCTCAACCTATTAGAGCCAAAATCTGGACAAAGCCTAAAATGATGTGAGGACAAATAGGGACAGATTTTAAACATTGCCCCTAGCAACTTAGCAAATTGACCGTATAATGGGTTTTGCATTAGTATGAATCCTCTGAAGGATGTGGAGTCTCAGACTCAAATGTTTGTCATTATTCAATGACTTCAACCCTATTTGCCAGAAAAGTACCTGTTTTAGGAGGACCACACCAAAATATGAAGCAGAATCTGGACATCCTGCAAAAATAATCTGTACAGTTGAGAGGTATGGTTGATATACAGTGACAGCTCGCAAATGACATTTTAAGCGGCCCCACATCCGCACCACCCAGCTCGCACACTTGCAGACTACCACGCTACCTCAAGCAAACTTCACTTTCTCAGCCTAAAGCCCATGAAAAGAAATTTGCGGTTCTTCCAATGGGCAAAGTGTTCAATGTCCACCACAGTCAAGCACAAAGTCAAAAACCAAAATGCACCCTGCACAATCTGCAGCAACCTGAAAACTGAACTAATTTCAAAACCATGCTACATACAAAGTATTAAAAGATTTCACCTTAAAGCTTACACAATGCCAAACACAACTGTGTTGATATTTGACTTCTGTCTAATGAAGGAAATGAAATATTAATTATTGTTCATGTAATATTTATTTATGTTGTCATGAATTTCATGTATTTCTAAATATCTTGACAACCAAGTAAAACAGGCAGAATTGCTCAGCCTCACATGGAAGCACTCAGCTGGATGAGCAAGTGCTGCTACCACTCAAATTACACTCATACTGTTAGCAGCACTCATACTGTTAGCAAGTGCTGCTAACAGTATGAGTGTAATTTGAGTGATTTCTGTGATACTATAAGTTGTTTACAAAATAGTAAAACATAAGTGTTACTGCGGTTACTATGACTATAAAATCCACTTTAAGAATTAAAACTTAAAGAATACTATCGCTATAAAATTGGTTTGGGCTGACAAATTTCACATTTACACCTCTTTAGCAGCCGCCACCGCTATGCCACAGCTACACCCCATCTTTGTAGGAAGATCTCCGGTTAATCCACCAGCATTTATATGAACCCTTGCTGCACAAAGCTGCAGTCACTAGCAGCATCCACACTCTGATCATAATCCACCACAGTCCCCTATTACCATAGATATAAAGAATTTCTGATTTATTATCAAGACTACAGAAGGGAACTCCTGCTCTCTGATTGGCAATGTCACTGGCAAGCATGCCTCCAGTTATTCTCTGAAGAACCGCACTAATGCCTGATGTCGTCTGGAGACCATCCAACCAGACCTGCCTTCTTCAAGCATGTGAAGGCCCCACAAACACTTCCCCACATTGGATGACAAAAAAATGTATCTTCTGGGTCTCCCAACTGCAAATAAAATAGTCTATTGACTCTATCCACCGCAGTCAGTTCAGAAGGGACAACCTGTCACACAATATTCCCATATCTGCTAACTCTATAAGCACTGTTTACTAGGCAGCTGTCCCAATCCCCCTCAAGAACACCGCACACCAAATGCAAAGCTGCATTTCAGCTATTCAATGAGAAAGGAAACTTGCAGTTCATCCAGGCCCCGGAACAAACCACCAAAAAGGCACAAGCACTGGAAAAAGCCGACTAGGATCCCAGTGTCCCCGAACCAGCTCACACCAACCAAATAAACCCACCCTCGAAGGAGACACCATCACAACCTCCAATGACTGCTGCCTACCATTAACAACATGCGGACAATCAAAAAAACTCACCAGAAACAAGACTGAAGCCATTGCCATCCCATTCCCCAATACCACCTCCCCACAATGACCAAGGACACAAGTGCAAATGCGCCAGAAATCTCAGACCCCACGGGAGCTTCCCAGAGAATACCCACCTGGCTGAAAAGCCAATAAGTCCCATGGCCTGCAAAAATCCACTGCCGGCCACTGCTTCGTCTGAAAACCGCATACCCTACTGGACCACCAGGCTCAAGCAACCATCCTCACCAGTAAATCAACCAGGGAAGCCCTCCACAACAACCACACGCAGCTCTGCTACTGATGGATAAAATGAATTCATAAATAATACCAAAATACAAATATTTGAGTAGGACTACTGCTTCATTAGTTTACATTTAAGCATGCCAAAAATAGGTTTTTCATCTACTTTTCAGAACTAATTACAACAATAAAGTTAATTTCTTACTGCTTTGTGTTCTCCTGATTAACATGTGGTTAATATTAGAAGTATGAAGTAGGAAACTATGCAGCTATTTTTATTGAAAAGCCCAGATTAAGGCTGAAAATAGTCCAAATACCATCCAACTCATTTGATTAACAAACTGAAACAAATACATACATACATAGATAAATGGTATAGATGAGAAAAGTACTGAAATTAAAAAGTACAAAATAAAAAATACAAAATATATTTAATACATAATTGTATAAATACATAATTTATTATATATACATAATTTATTGCATGTATAATACATTTTATACATTTTAAAAAATGTATTTAATAAATTTATTATTGTATATTTATTTTATTTCAGTACGCATGCCACCCGGCCACCCATCCAACAACAAAACACTCAAACTGTCATGCTTAAACACCAACCATTGGAGAAGCAGAAAACAACAAAACAACCTTACCCACTTTGCTCCCTGCACACACCACCAATGTGAGGCCTACCTGATCCCTCAACACCAACCTGGTCATCATGGACGTAACCTGCACTATAGCAAGTTCATGCCAAAATGTGCTTGCCTAACCCAGCTACATTAGACTAAACCTCCTAAGCTCCTCCCATCCCTATCTTATTTCCTCCCAACCATCTCTGGCTCCATTTAACCCTTTCACCTCCCCAACCGACTTAACTCCCCCTCATAACAACCTAACTCTCCACCATGAAGATGTCCCGGGACAACTTGGTTTGTTGCCAAACTTCATTTGTAATGGTTCCTAGTTGCTAAGCTTAAGGATAGTCAAGAAGGTTTCCTATTTGAAATTAGCTGTATTTCTGTTTTATTATTGCTGTTTCTATTAATTTTAGTTTGTTTCCGTATGGCATAAACTAGCTTCTAAGTACTAATAGTGTCATGTATAATTTCCATATGGAACATTTTGCTGGGGACTGTTGCTAGTACTAAGTCAGAAGATGCTTTCTCTTCCAGTAACTTTACCTGTCATCCTGACTGAAGGAATAAAATGTGCTAATCTCAGTCTCTAATAAAATGCCAGAGTTCATTCTGCCCAAAGTATATTTAATTAAAAAAATGAAAACTACACTATTCAAAAGTGTGAAAACTCACAGAGGTGGTTTTACATCGGTGCAAAATCCTTGCACCTCTCCACAGTCCTTCTAATTTAAAATGTGCTCAGTTGTCAAACTGCACAACATTGGAAAAATGGAAGATTCCCTTATTTCCTGTATTCAATAAAGTCCTGAAAATACCATCTTTTCATTCACATCTTTCAAATTACATTTTGTTTGATATGTTTAATTCAAATAAAATGCACTGCGTAAGAATACATTGACTGTGTACTGGTGAAGCATGAATCCTTATAAGTCAATAAAAGGGCAAACAGCCTTAAATGTATTCCTGGACCAATCAATATTAAATAGGATTATTGGTGCAAGAAAGACATATTTATAATTATCCAGGATTAAATGTCCTCAAATTCTGAATTTTTGTACTAGTAGGTATTTATAGTGTTGCTATACATATTGTTTTTGAGCACTAATTATAAGTGCAGCTAACTGAATTTCAATGATATTTATTTTTGGTACTTGTGAAAAGTGCACTACAAAGTTAAATGTTTGGGAATATATAACTGACACACCACCAGCTGTTTTATTAGTATAATCATTACAGATTATGCTGCTGCCAGGAGGCAGTATTTTTTCAAATTCTGTGTGATTTAAGATAGGATTCTGCTATTGTGATTATGTCAGTGGTATATATAAATACCCATCAATACAGGTGTTTTGATTTTATTTTACTTATTTGTATACTACAGACATGTATATGACATTTTCCTTCCAGGAGAGCTTGCTCAGAGAGCAGTATCAGGACTGCTCAAGATAGTATTTTGGTAATGGTGAGTATTTCCACATTTCATAAGTAATTCATATTGAGTTATGCTAGTATTCAGATTTCTGTAATAATGTGTTTATATATTTGTTTTTTAATTGGAAATATTAGCTTTGTGAGTATACATTTTAGAATTACTAGGCTAATAATTGTGTTTCATCTGAATATTTGCACTTTTATTGCTGCACTATTAGTTATGAGTAGGATAGAGAGTATAACAGCAGTGTACCTTATTAATTGTGATACAACAGTTGGTCTTCAGACTTAGGAGAAGTAGAACAGTAAGTCTGAGTAGCTGTTGTATTATTTTGCACAAATCATGTTTGTTGCTATGTTGTATTTGTGTTTTACTAACCTGTTAAGAGAGGATGTTGCTTGCTTTTCTGTACTGTAATAGTGATAGGTTACAGTCTTAACCTGCACTGATTTTAAGTCTGCTTATACTTGTATATGAAAGGATAGTCTATTACACTTGCAATATTTTAATATATATTAAGCGGTTATGCCTTTGTCTAACTAACAAGGCTGGGGGATGGACTTAATGGAATTTCAACTTAAGGAAATATTAGATATAAATAATGGGGGATGAATCAAGTGTGTGCTTGAAAAAGTGGGTAATAATACTTAAGTATAATAAAGGGAGGAACTTTAAATACTCAAAGTCAAGTAGTCAGTACACCTATGAATGATTAAAAATTGTCCTAAATAAGGAATATGTTACTGGATAGTAGAAGCAAGGAGTACAGCACGGGAAGTAGAAGGAATTAAATAAGGGGCAGGTATACAGATGCTGAATAATGAGGCATGCTATAGTGAACTTAATAATGAAAAAGGTGATTGTTATCAGATAGTACTTGCACTGAGAAAGAGCTGAAGCTGAGTAAAAAAAAACCTGGTAGGTGTAGGAGGGATGGGATTAGGGTAAGTGACTTAAGCAGTGGTGAGAGGAAAAGCAGAGCAAGAATACCCCAGGTAAGTCTTCAACTAATAGCAATCTATTGTAACCAGGTCAGTACTCACAATTTACTGATTTAATAACAATCTATTGTAACCAGGTCAGTACTCACAATTTACTGATTTAATAACAATCTATTGTAACCAGGTCAGTACTCACAATTTACTGATTTAATAACAATCTATTGTAACCAGGTCAGTACTCACAATTTACTGATTTAATAACAATCTATTGTAACCAGGTCAGTACTCACAATTTACTGATTTAATAACAATCTATTGTAACCAGGTCAGTACTCACAATTTACTGATTTAATAACAATCTATTGTAACCAGGTCAGTACTCACAATTTACTGATTTAATAACAATCTATTGTAACCAGGTCAGTACTCACACTTTTCTGATTTAATAACAATCTATTGTAACCAGGTCAGTACTCACAATTTACTGATTTAATAACAATCTATTGTAACCAGGTCAGTACTCATAATTTACTGATTTAATAACAATCTATTGTAACCAGGTCAGTACTCACAATTTATTGATTTAATAACAATCTATTATAACCAAGTCAGTACTCATAATTTACTGATTTAATAACAATCTATTGTAACCAGGTCAGTACTCACAATTTACTGATTTAATAACAATCTATTGTAACCAGGTCAGTACTCACAATTTACTGATTTAATAACAATCTATTGTAACCAAGTCAGTACTCACAATTTAATGATTTAATAACAATCTATTGTAACCAAGTTAGTACTCACAATTTACTGATATAATAACAATCTATTGTAACCAGGTCAGTACTCACAATTTACTAATTTAATTACAATCTATTGTAACCAGGTCAGTACTCACAATTTGCTGATTTAATAACAATCTGTTGTAACCAGGTCAGTACTTACAATTTACTGATTTAATAACAATCTGTTATAACCAGGTCAGTACTCACAATTTACTGATTTAATAACAATCTATTGTAACCAAGTCAGTACTCACAATTTACTGATTTAATAACAATCTATTGTAACCAAGTCAGTACTCACAATTTACTGATTTAATAACAATCTATTGTAACCAGGTCAGTACTCACAATTTACTAATTTAATTACAATCTATTGTAACCAGGTCAGTACTCACAATTTGCTGATTTAATAACAATCTATTGTAACCAAGTCAGTACTTACAATTTACTGATTTAATAACAATCTATTGTAACCAAGTCAGTACTTACAATTTACTGATTTAATAACAATCTGTTGTAACCAGGTCAGCACTCACAATTTACTGATTTAATAACAATCTATTGTAACCAAGTCAGTACTCACAATTTACTGATTTAATAACAATCTATTGTAACCAGGTCAGTACTCACAATTTACTAATTTAATTACAATCTATTGTAACCAGGTCAGTACTCACAATTTGCTGATTTAATAACAATCTATTGTAACCAAGTCAGTACTTACAATTTACTGATTTAATAACAATCTATTGTAACCAAGTCAGTACTTACAATTTACTGATTTAATAACAATCTGTTGTAACCAGGTCAGCACTCACAATTTACTGATTTTATAACAATCTATTGTAACCAGGTCAGTACTCACAATTTACTGATTTAATAACAATCTATTGTAACCAGGTCAGTACTCACACTTTTCTGATTTAATAACAATCTATTGTAACCAGGTGAGTACTTACAATTTACTGATTTAATAACAATCTGTTATAACCATGTCAGTACTCACAATTTACTGATTTAATAACAATCTATTGTAACCAGGTCAATACTCACAATTTACTGATTTAATAACAATCTATTGTAACCAGGTCAGTTTACTGATTTAATAACAATCTATTGTAACCAGGTCAATACTCACAATTTACTGATTTAATAACAATCTATTGTAACCAGATCAGTACTCACAATTTACTGATTTAAAAGGTTGCCAAAAATATATGACTTGTGGTGTTTATGGTGGGCTGGCAACTCGACACCATAAAACTCCACTGCCAATCAAGAGTGGACAGGTGATCCGCTGTGGCGACCCTTAACTGGGAAAAGCCAAAAGAAGAAGAAGGTATTTATGGTTTCTACAGCCATTAAGAGAGTGGCAAGTTTATGAAAAAGAAAGAGACTAAAACTATTTTAATGCTATAGTATTGATGCTATCTGATGCAGTAAAACTGTATCAATTGTAATACTACAGGTCAAGGTAAGTCTGCTAGCAATGGAATGATATCCATACAGACTTCTTCTGACAGCTACCACAAGAAGAGAGATCTGCAAATTTTCACTGCATGTTAGTGCTATACAGAAACACACTCGGATATCATGTTATAACAAACACATAGCAAACCATGGTCTATAGAATTATGAGCTTACCTGTTACACGTCAGACCAAACAAAAGGAAAATGATCTTTAATTGATGGTAGTTTTCCTGTTCTGAAATCTGTTTCAGCTGTCATTAGATATGATCAAATCACCTTTGCCTGAAGCACATTCATAAACAGGGGAAGGTAATATATCAGTGGTGACTCACTTCTTTGCCTGTGGAGATAAAAAAAGAATTAGTTAGCAGTTGTCTGTATGTGGCTGGAAACTCAAAAAAAAGTCTGAATAAGAGATGCCCTAATGTGGCTGAGAACTGAACAGTTAGCAGAATAGAAGGAAACTATACCCTACTAGTACTTGAATAGCACAAAATTGTCTGATTTGTGCATGCCCAATTATGGCTAAGTACAGACAGAGTAAGATACAAGAAAACAACACTAACTCTACAGATATTTGGAGAGTAAAACAATATTCCATTAATGCATTCCTAACTGTGGTTGAGTATTAACAACATAAACATTAAAATAATTGGAATACTGCAGTATACAAGAATATCTATGTATAACAACAGAAGTTGCAGTGTTCCTTAAGGTGAAACTACAAATATAAATATTACAAGACACCTAAATCCAAAGCAGCAATACAATACAGCAACAGTATAACCTTAAAAAACTGATAGAACAATGTGAAGATGGTTCTGGTACCAATGACGAATCTTAATAGTTGCTGTAAGGGAAGGCTGCAGTCATATGCAACACAGCAGCAATTTATATGAAGAGATTATTGCAGAACTATTAATAGGATAGACCAGCTTCAGTGACATTTACTGCTGTGAAAGCATATCAATTTTAAAACAAAAAAGTATGTGGAAGGGATGTAAACACACAAATAAAAACACGTATTGATCTACGTTTCCAACCAAAAACAGTAGTTTAGATCAGGGCCGTTCCCACAATTTGGCTTTTTTTAAGTCATGAAATACATTTCCTACAATGTTTATGCTTATGTAATGTTGATGACATGATTTTTAATATTGCAATGATGGCAAGGATTGTGGAAATATTCCAGTAAATAACAGCACACAAACACGTGAGCTGTGTAAAGGGGAGGCCTTCCAGTGACCACTGGAAAGTGATAAAAGTTTTTATAGATCGGGCCTAAAAAAAAAGATGGAAAGTGGCTGACAGGTATCGCTTTGACATATATTCAAAAGGCATTTAATATGGTTAATTGAAACTTTATGATGAAGATGTTAGAACTTATATTTAAGAAGGACATGACTGTTGGGACTCAAGACATTGTATACAATCCAAAAAGTACATATAAAGGACACCATAGAGCTAACAGAAGATGCAACGTTAGAAAGACTGGATTAACAGGGTGCTTCTCGTCACAATGCACATTTTTTGATTTTGACAGAAACGGTAACAAAAAGAATTCATATGGAAGGAATTAATGAGAATTGTTTTTTTTTTATTTTTAAACTGGGGATTACTGAATGTTCTGACTTGAAGGTATGATAAGATTGTTAGAAATGTTGAAGTTATTTGAACTCTTTGGAATTATATCAAGCCTGAGATTCCATACAAAGAAATTGTCAGTAATTCAGATATGGAGTGGGGGAAAACGAGACAGATGAGATTGGATAGAGAAGGAAAGTTTTTTAGGATGAAGGTATATCCATCAGTTTAGCAGACTTGGAGAAAGGTAAAGGTAGTATCAGATGAGTGGTTTAATAGAATCAGTATGCTGGAAGAAGAATTGAAATAATTATGGTGATGAGCCTGCCCTTTGTGATGTATTCGCACAAACATATTCAGATGAACCTGAACGGAATCTTAATTAACATTTTTTACTGTTTACATACTTTCCACTCCAAAAGATTTGTGCTAATTTTCTCTCTACATTTTAAAACATGAATTTCTCAGATATAAGACACCATGTATATTTCAGTCTTATGCGGGGATTTTCTTAATAATGTTTATACATTGATCTCCACCCATACACTGAATCTTTGTCTTTACACTTTTTAGCCAATTACATAATCTTCAATTAGGTATGTATTTTACCACAGGAAAAAAGTCCTAAGATTATATTTCATAAGGTAACTGTAGCTTTTTGTCTAAATATTCAGTCAAAAATACTATAAAATTTATAACCACCAATATCTGGCATATGCATTGCAATTTTATATACTTTACTGTATACACAAAGGAGGATGGAATTCTCTTTTGGATTAAGTGCCTCAGAATGTATACGGAAATTACATAATGAAGAGGTTTTATTTATGATGCAGATACTAGGACAATGTAGTTTAACCTACCATCCATTCTTTCTCCTTCAGTTCTATGAAAGTTGTGTCTTCCATTCATTTAAGTCACAAAACTTGGACACTGCATACAATTTGTTATTCTTATCTTACCTGTCATATTTATCCATCACATATTACATTTCTGTTAGACACACAAAAGTATTTGTCTCAATGCTCACCATCTCATCCATGTTAGGAATACAGAGTTTCATCATAGAGGACTTCATCCCTCCCTCCCTCCCTAGTTTATCTTCCATGTTCCACCATAGCTTATCTTGTTGTCCATGGTAAATATTATGGCCACTGGGTACTTTATCACCCCTCTGTAGAGGAAGGATGTCCAGAAATTCAGAAAAGCTTACTACTGAATATTCACCTTTACTATTAGCAAAGAGAGAATATTTAAATGAATCACTATATTAGCAAACAAATGTCCTTATTGCCTGATACCTCACAAGACAGTGGGACATTAATTACAGTATGTGCAGTCATGCTGAATGGTTAAGCTGTTTCCATAATACTGTGGGTTCTGTGCACCCTTCATATAATCTGTAGTGCATAGTTCCTTTGATTTTGTACCATATAGCTTAAAATGTATGAGTTTTTGTGGGACTGTAATTCTGACATTCGCTTATTTACTTATTACACTCATCTGATCATTGGTGTTTAATGTTACATCCATACCTGAAATACTCAGAATACTTGTCTTAATGTTAAGTGATGTACAGCCAAGTATAACTGCAGTTAATGTACTATAATACTGTACATATACCTGTACAAACAAACACACACAAAAATTGCACCAGGTAAATGTGATGCTATAAAATACATCTGGTCATCTGAGAAACTAAGTGCACAGATAACTTAAATACTGATATTATGGGATGCATCATTAAACAAATGCAGACTTGGTATAAAGTAACTGATATATGTACATGTAAAGAGTTAGACTCTGAGTGTATTATATCCATAATTGTGTGTTTTCTTGTAGCTGATCTATTAGTTTAAATATGTTTCTGGTCAGTTTTTTTCTCCAGAAAATCAACTTTCTTTCTTCTGTATCATCTTAACAAAATTATTGTTCTGTCTGCAAGCTATAGTATTCCAATCCATCCATCCACAACCCCTTTTTTCCCATTTTTGCACATGAGGTTGAAGTGTCATCTCAACAATTATATAGCACAAAATAACATGAACTACTGAGATACAGTATTTAAACTTCATTAATTTCTATGTCATAAGCAAGTACTAGATTAGCTGCTCTTGACAGCCATTTTAAGCCAAGCCAGTTTTCCTTTTTGTGCTACAAATAACCCATCCAATTTGGTTAATGACTGGCCTTACCCACTCTGTGGCTGATAAGTATATACTAACCCTAATGAGAATAATGTGAATCATACCATAGATAATTTGAAGGGATCCATGTGTGGGATAAATCATTTAGGGGTTGCCTTTGCCCATTGTACCATGTACAGGTGGCAGTCCTAAGAAACATTTTGTTTCCCATCCAAAGATCTAAGTTGCAATTGAATATATACAGGGATGAATGTTGTTTTATGTGGATGGGTAGTCTGTTCCATAGCAACAAAATCCTCTGTGCGATATTTCTCTCTAAAGTGTTGTTTGCTTTTACAAAAGAGATTTAGATCTCTAGACCAAGTATTTCTGATGCCATTTGACTTGCTAATATGCAGTAAATCTATGAGTAACTGGTCTGAGGATTTCAAGTATTCCAGACACAGTCATCTCTTAGCAGTCTGTAGGATATAGAAAACAATGACAGGGCCCTGAGTCAGTTCATACAGGGCATGCTGTTTAGACCTAGTATTCTTCAGTAAGCTTACTCTGTGGGTGTTCCATTTGTTGCACATGTCTAGAAGATACATGCCAAAGGAGGTATTATATTCAATGACTGGCCTAATAACAGCTAAGTAAAGGGGTAAAATGACATCCATAGATTTAGACACAATCCCTTTGTTTATAAGCTGTGCAACATAGGACTTCCTTAAAACAATGGACACATGCTGGTTAAAAGTTTGGTCACTATCCACATAAGTTACCAAATCCCAAACTGGTGAGTCAGCTCTTAGGGGTGTTTTGTCAATGTAGTAGTTCCCTGGGGGAGATGACTTACTAATGGATACAATAATGCATTTCTTGGCATTTGGCTTCAGTCCATGATTTTGGTACTGGCTATTTATTTGAGACAAAACTGGGGATTCAGTGAATGCTCCTAGATTGCAGTTGCCTGGAACTTAATCATCCAAGCCCCTTAGTACTGGCTTTCACCTCATAAAGTAAATGGCAAAATAAGAGGCTTCAGCACAAAACTCTGGGAGACTCCACCAGTCACTGGTCTCTTTTGGGGGTTACATCTGCTATTTTAATCATCTGAATTCTAGCAGGTTACATAGGGGGTTATTCTCAGCCTGTTTTGCTTTTCTACTATGCCTGAGTGGGGAATTTTATCAAAAGCTTTGGCCAGGTCAAGGTATACTGTGTGTACCATTTTGCCTTCATCCATTGCATGGCGACCTTTTCACAAAATTCACTAGATTGAGTAAGCATGATCTGACCTTGATGAATCACAACTGAGACAAGTCCAGTGTTTGGAGGTTTCCTATGTCCTGATTTATTAATTCCATGATAAGTCTTTTGAAGGCTTTGCATATGGGGCTGGTCTGACTTACGGGTATGTAATTGCATGGGTCTTTGGACAGTCCTCTCTTATGCAGGGAAATGAAAGCAGCTGTTCTCCATTCAGACCTGTATGGACACTGAGACTAAGCCGTGTTGTTAGGGATGTAGCTAAATTCTGTTTCATGCTATTTAAGATGCATTCAGGGATATTGTCAGGACACACCGATATAATATTTTTATCTTCTGATAGCACTTTACTGACTTAGTCTTGTGTGATAGCTGGAGGTGATCCAATTTCAGATATACCTTGAGGGACAAATGGAGGAGGTAGGTGGTAAAGTTAGGGCTAAATTTATCAACCTCTAGGTTCACTATATCTTCAGCCTCACTGTAGGTAACATCAGTCACGATTAGCTCAGTGCATTGCTGCTTTGAAATTATGAACATAACTAAAAAAAATGCCTTGTGATTGCCTTTGGCTTGGGAAAATATTTTAACCTCCAACTTGGTTTAGCTCTATTTTAAGCTCCTGAGTTATTTATTTATGTGACATTTAAATCAACATTTGGATTGTAGTGGAGTAGAGGCAACTAGAAGTAAGTATAATATTTCACTTGTTGCTCTCCTTTTACGGTTATCACTTCTGTATAAGGACAAAGTTAATATAAAATATATATTTTCCATACATTCAGTCCATTCATGATTCCTTTTCACTTAGAATAGGCAATGTCAAATATGTCATTTGTTACAATCCTGTGTTCCGTCTCCCCCAAAGAGAGTTTTATGGTAAAACAAATCTTTATATATCTGATGCCTTACTTCCCCCTGCTCCCCAGT
The DNA here is from genome assembly GCF_019279795.1 of Protopterus annectens. NCBI lineage: Eukaryota > Metazoa > Chordata > Ceratodontiformes > Protopteridae > Protopterus > Protopterus annectens. The sequence goes on along the minus strand of NC_056743.1, from coordinate 759,794,247 downwards.
TTTATATGATCTGCCACACTCTAAAATAATGTTATACTGTGCTTGTATCTACAATTAAACACTTAGAGGGTTCTATAATGTTATATGTTTGCAAAATTTCTTTTGTGGTTTGTATATTGAAACATTTAATTTTGTTATAAGTCTTTATCACAAAATTTAGACTTTAGATGTTCATCTGACCACTTTTTTTACTTTCCAGAGGCATTTCCTGTTGCAGGTTTCTGGTTTTGTTCTTCTCTTTTCTCTATTTACCTCCTGACTTTATATGACAATTTCTCCTTTGTTTTCTTTCCTTCCCTTCCCCCCCTTCTATTGCATGCAATGGTTTCTGAAGTGCCTACTGTGCTTAGAATAGACTTTCACTTCAGTATCTATGTAGTATGAATGCTCATGTACAAGAGAGTCAGTGTGTTCAGTACACATGACAAAATCATAAACAAATGTATGCATTAATGAATGGGCAGTCATGACGTACTCAAAGCAGCCCTACCTAAGGGACAGTCATGACATACTCAAAGCATCCCTACCTAAGGGGCAGTCATGACGTACTCAAAGCAGCCCTACCTAAGGGGCAGTCATGACGTACTCAAAGCAGCCCTACCTAAGGGGCAGTCATGACGTACTCAAATCAGCCCTACCTAAGGGGCAGTCATGAGGTACTCAAAGCAGCCCTACCTAAGGGGCAGTCATGACGTACTCAAAGCAGCCCTACCTAAGGGGCAGTCATGACGTACTCAAAGCAGCCCTACCTAAGTTAGTGAGGAATTCTATCTTCTCTTATTTGCTTTTCAATTAGCTCATTTGGGTAAACATATGGATATTCATTTAATGCAATAATGTAACCATTAAAACTCTTCATGGGGTTAGGACTGTGGCAGGTTATCTGTATATTTAAGCTTATAAAACCATCTTGTTAACATGAGCATTTTCTTTGCCTTGTCATGCACTTACTTTAATAACAGAAGTTCCGACCCGTTGCTCATCTTCAATTTAAACTAAAAATGCCAATCTGCCTTTTTTTTAATAAAGATTTGCCTGAAAGTACATAGCTTTGTGCATATAAAAAGAAAATAAATCAGTTTACCTCTGCCACATTTTGCTTCACTGACCTGACAAGTAATTACCAATGCCATGTATTTTACTGTTCTTCAGGTTTCGTAATGCAACACTGCATTTCTGTAGAAAAAAAATAGATACTTCCATGAAAACTTCTTTCTGAAACCACTAAGCACCTGTTTTCTTTTATGTTTTACTGACTTTTTTTCTGGTGGCTATGTGTTGGATTATCAAGCCTAATAGTCCTTGTCAAAACATCATTTTGTTAGGTGTCACTCTGATAGTTTTATGGATGGCAGACTGATATTCCATTATCAGAAGAGGCTGACGGCTATTTGAGTTTTATTCTTTTCAAACTGGTATACTCTGCCACTGAGAGAAAGCAATTTAAACTGCTGCTGGATAATCTCTTCCACATCCTGTAGTTATTCATGTTGCTGTCAAACAAAGATTTTAAATGTCATATTCTATACACCAGAATACAACATCTTTGTTTCTGTTCTATATGTCAAACATCAAACAACATAATTAGGTTGGGTAGCTACATTTTGGAGATGTACATGCTCAGGGCAGAGCTGCTATGTAAAAAACGTGTAGTTTATGAATCTGAAGTGCTTCGCTTCACAGAAAGCATACATTTAATTTAACTGTAGAAAGTAGCAACTTTTAAAATGCATCGTCTAACTGGCACTTCTTTTTGGAAACGTTTCACTGTTGCTTCTGGACACAGCCTATGCTTTTATTTTACCATATCGGAAAAATATTCCATCCCCAGTGATTATTTTTATAGAAAATGCTTTATGCATTTTCTAGCAGCTAAATTATTTCAGGCAGCGGCTTTACATATGCTTGTAGAGCATTAAGATCCATAATGGCATCCAAGCTCTTGTAAAACACAGAAAATACGGACACACTCATATACAAAACTGAATCATGCAGTAGAAGCTTCTAACAACAATGCACAGGAGTAAAAACGTGAGTCTCCCAGCAGACAGCGTGCTCTTAGGTAGAAATCCTATCTGCATAATGACACATTAAGAACGGAGAAGAAAGTAGAGTACTGCAGGAAAAGACAAGCTATGGCCTGCTAACAGAGAGTACATCACCAGAAGTAAGCTCAAAACATGTGCACTCACACACATATGTATGCAGACACACACACACGCACACACACACACACACACACACACACACACACACACACACACACAGACACTAGACACAGACACACACGCACACACACACACACACACACACACACACACACACACACACACACACACACATGCACACACACACACACAGACACTAGACACACACACACACACACACACACACAGAGACACTAGACACACACACACACACACACACACACACACACAGACGCTAGACACAGACACACACGAACACTCACATACAAACATACTAGATGTACAAATACACACACAGGTGCCCTATATGCCTAGGGACAAGCTTCCTTCCAAGAAAGGCAGGTTCGTCCACTCTTGAAAGGAAACATGTCTTCCTAGAGGAGCCCATATAATGTGCTTGGCCTGAGAAGGTGGTGACTTTTAAGTGATGAGACACCATAATCAGTGTAGGTTTCTGATGTGACATTAGTGATGAGGCTAATGCTGTTCATTCCCATCCTTCCCACCATCTCATCTAGCACCTGAGACACCAGTCGATTACAGGTCATCTGGGTCACAGTCAGGGCTCCTACCATGGCAGGGCTAGCCACCTGGCAGTATAAACCTTGGCTTGAGATGATTGTCACAGTGGAAGTGACACCCTGACCCCATGTGGAAAATGGGACAAAAGGATTGAGGATGGATGGGTCATGGTAGGGCTCCAGCAATCAATATCAAGAAGCAGATCTCTGCATCTTTTCTTGACTTCCTTCTTTTCCTGAGGTTTCTAAAGAAGCCTTAATTCCATTTCTTTGTCCCTTTTTCTTTTGTTTGATTTATTTGGTACTTCCTTATTTTGTATATATTTATTTAAAAGAGTAAGTGGAATGGTCCATGGACCCTTTTCAGCCACACCCAAGAGCAAATGCCAAATTTCAGTAATGCATTGTGGAGCCTGGTTAAAACTATTCACATAGTTCATTCCAGAAAAGAAGTGAAACAAAAATTTATAAGAAGATTTACATGGTTGCATGATACAATAGTGATGTGTAGTTTGAATAAAATAGTCAAACTATTTAATACAGTGCTTGCAAGAGAAGAAACTCATCAGGCATTAGCAAAAATAAGATGCACAAAACAAGAATAAACCAGATCATAGTGGTCTAATCAGTACTTGGTGTACAAAAACAGTCAGGGTACAAGCAAAAGGCAAAAGGGCACAAGGCCTAATTATCAAAGTAGGATACTACATTACAAATCAGAAAAAAAAAATTCCAGGTAGTGTTATAGATTTGCCTTTCTCACTACCTTGAAAGCCCATGTAAAATCCTCATACTATTGCCAATTCTACTCTCACCCTAACTTAAGCTCAAGAATTTCCCTTTTTACCTGCACTGACTACAAAACTTAGTAATTGAACTATATTAACTTTTCCATTAGCCCATTTTTCTGAAGCAGTTTTCTGCTCATTATATTTATGCACAGGTTGTTCATTTCCTTGACTTGTAGCCAGTTTCTTATTTTATTCTCAGATCTTCCCATAGCTTAGCATTGTCTGCCTTTTTGTAGTTCCACATTTTGATTTTGTCTGACTGTCCATTGTCTATATTCACCCATGGCAAATCACAATGTTACTCAGTTACTTTTTACCAGGGCCAGTGTTATTATTATTATGGCTTCTGACCTCTCACCTTTCCTAAGTATGACATTGAGTATTATTTCCCTTCTTGTGCATTTGTTTCAAAGCTGAATAATCCTTGGTCTGATATTTACACTTTTTCTTTTACTATACCTGGTTTGGATACAGTAATGAATCAGTCTGCTTTTGGACAATTAAAATTTCTCATCAGTACAACTTTCCCTTTGGGTCTATATTATGACCTCGAAGGTTTAATACTTCGAATGTATAAAGATCGAACTCTATGCATCAAATTCTTAAACCATTGAACAGTTATAAAAAAAAAAAACTAAAACAAAAAAATTTAAAAAAGTGTTTATGCAGGGGGGCAAGTCCCCCTGCACCCTCCACCCCCCACTATTTAAATATATCAACTCCGAGATAGCACAACATTGAAGGTTAAACATTCGATGTTGTGCTCTTTCGGTAACCTCGTGTCGACAATATCGTGTTTGATATTGTCAGACTTTGAGATTCTGATATAGACCCTTCCTTTTTTGCTTCTGGTCTCTATGTCTTTAATGCTTCATCATTCTCTCTCTCAGAATCTGCTAGCTGACATATAACTAACCAACCACCATTTCTCACACTTTTTCCTGTCTGCGTTACATAGCTAATAATTTGTAATGGCCCTTGAGGTTCTCCATGTTCTTGCTCTTTCATCTGTCTGCAAGTTCTCACAAGTCATGCTCTGCTTGAAGTATATGGCCATCCCTCTCCCACTTCCCATTCTTTTTTGTCCTGCCTGAGCAAGTGATTTCATGGAGTATCCATATGCTAGACCTTTTCTTCATTTGGTTGGGTTTCTCTTATCTATTATCTCTGTCTTCCTTCTTGCATAACTATCTAAATCTCCCCAATTTTCATGACAGAACTCCAGATACTATTCAATATGGCCTCTGACCCTCTTCTAAAATAATTGTCTGTTCTATTTTGTTTGGTTTTTCCACTCTGTTTACACTTTCGAGTTCCTAAATTATGCTTTGCAAATCAGTCATTATTTCACCTCTACCTCCATTATTGAGTCTTTTAACTTCCCAGATGATTTTTATATCTTCCTGTCTGTTTCTGCTTGGCCTGCTTACTCATGTTATCTAGCTTTATTCTCACTCTCTGTTTCTATTAGACACATCTATTCAACTGCAGATTAACTATATATTCATTGTGACGTCCCTTCATTCTTGACATTATCAAAGCTGCCCCATTCAAAGAGAAGCAAATTCTATCAGTTGCACAGCAGTTCAATCTTTATCATATCTACCCATCATCATCATTCGGTCCTAACCCTTGTTCATCAGCCTATTTTTGGAATCAGACACTGTAGTCCTGCATCATGTCCTTACATAATGCACTAGAATATTTTACAAGGAGAACCAACAAAAATGCACACCATGCACAGATTATCTGAAAGTCAAGGCTGCCTTTCCTGGTACATTAGAGTTCATGTTATATCATACAAATACCTCCTGCCATATGTGAGAGTTTTTCTCACTTTCTAATGTGCCCTGTATAGTTTCAGTTCTAGGAGCGATCCTACTTGTATGTTTCCACACCAGTTTGACATAGCTGTCTTAATGGAATTCCCTGAGATCACATTTCTGATTACTAGAACTTCTCCTACAACCTTGGCAGCTGCCAGCTCTGCTGCAATCCTTTATTAGCTCTATGCACTAGCTATCTTACCATCTTTCCCAGGCTATTATTCTCCCATGAAAATCAACAAAAAGATGTACAAAGACAACCTTGTCTTTATGACAATTGACATTAAAGATCTGTTTTCCGTGATTTTACATGAAACTGGTATAGACTGGTTTTACCAGTATCTCTGCCAGTATTCAACAAGTCACAACTGTACTCTTACACTAAGAACATTAATGGAAATTGTTCTGGACACTAATATTATAACTTTTGAACATCAGTTATTCAAATAAGTTCAAGGTGTGGCAATGGGGGCGGTATGTACCCCCATTTTTGCCAACATTGTGCTAGCATACTGGGAAATGGAATTTATATTCAACAGTCCCTTTGCCAAAGACTGGCCATTTTATGGCAGATTCCTTGACATCATCATTTTTTTGGGTAGAAGACAAGGGGAAAAGTAGCCACTTCTTAGAGTATTTGGACAACAGTACTGAGTTTTTAGCATTTACACATTCAATTACTGAATCTTCTGTCCATTACTTAGATATAACCATTGAAAAAGACCTTGTCAAATGACAGTTCAACTCCACCATTTTCCAGAAACGCACATTCTCAAATAGCCATTTGAATTTTGATAGCTGCCACCCCCTACACCAAAAGAATGCATTGGTAATGGGACAGGGGGTTAGACTGGCTAGGATGATTTCTGAACAAGAAACGTTTGTCACACAGATGAACATCCTGGGAGATATGCTGGAAAATAGGGGCTATCCTGTGAGTTATGTGGGGAACATTCTCCAAGAAGTTACAAAGAAAAGGTTAAGTGGACATTTTACACCCCTGCTTGGAACAGGGGCAGGTATTCAAAATTAGGTAGACAGGTTAGTAGTAATACCTTCAAGAAATCAGCTATTTTTAAGTTTAACCAGTATTTTCATAATATTAAGAATATTCAGCACAATTGGAACATCATCAGCACTGACGCAGACCAGGTATCGTTAGTAGGACCAGATCCGAACATTGTATACAAAAGAGATTGTAGTATAAAAAACATGCTGGAGAGACAAAAACAGGGCTGGATAAAGGTGTAGATATGCTTAAATGTGGATACTGTTTACAGTGCCAGCACATTCTTGAAGAGAAAGACATTTTGATCCCTAACTATAGGAAACATATTATAAAAGGAAAATGTCATGTAACAGCAAAGGTGTGGTGTATTTGGCTCTATGCTCAAAATGTCCCTATTACTAGATTGGCAAAATGAAAAATGCATTACGGAGTAGGATTTATCAGCATTATTATATTAATAGGAAGGATGAAAAAAATGCATTAGCAGCCCATATTAATGCCAATAAAGAACACAGCTTTAAGTTTGTTGTTATTGAACAAATTAATTTAGGAGAAAGAGGGGGACCGTTGAATGACTTCCTGGAATTAGCAGAACTGAAATGGCAAATTAAAACAAATGCAACAGTGAGCCCAGGACTAAACAGTGTTGTGTCAATCAGTTCTGTTTTAAGATTGAAAGCACAATTTTTTTCTATAAAGAAGGTTTTTAAAAGTCTTGACATGTGCATGTAAAGTTATGTATTCCTTTGTTCATTCTTATGCAATGTATGTGTTTTAGAATAGATAATTTGTTATGCTTTTATATTATGCCTTTAAATTTTATGGCATTGTTACTTTAAGAAATTTCATTATTTGTACAGGTGATTGTTATATCTTTTATATAAAAGGGATGTTGGATAATGTGCACTTCATTCTGAGGAAGTTTCCATTAGAGAGACGAAAGCGCTCAATAAACAGTATTTTTGAGTGGATCTGGACCTTGATTTTTCTTTTTTCTGTATATTATTAGTTGGTGTGTCTTTAACCTTTTACTCTACCTGGTCTGGATACAGTACTGAATCAGTCTGCTTTTGGACAATTAAAGTTTCTCATCAGTTCAACTTTCCTTTTTTGCTTCTGGACTCTATGTCTTTAATGCTTCATCATTCTCTCTCTCAGAATCTGCTGGCTGACATATAACTAACCAACCACCATTTCTCACACTTTTTCCTGTCTGCGTTACATAGCTAATAATTTGTAATGGCCTTTGAGGTTCTCTATGTTCTTGCTCATTCATCTGTCTGCAAGTTCTTCACAAGTCATGCTCTGCTTGAAGTATATGGCCATCCCTCTCCCACTTCCCCATTCTTTTTTGTCCTGCCTGAGCAAGTGATTTCATGGAGTATCCATATGCTAGACCTTTTCTTCATTTGGTTGGGTTTCTCTTATCTATTATCTCTGTCTTCCTTCTTGTATAACTATCTGAATATCCCCAATTTTCATGACAGAACTCCAGATACTATTCAATATGGCCTCTGACCCTCTTCTAAAATAATTGTCTGTTCTATTTTGCTTGGTTTTTCCACTCTGTTTACACTTTCGAGTTCCTAAATTATGCTTTGCAAATCAGTCATTATTTCACCTCTACCTCCATTATTGAGTCTTTTAACTTCCGAGATGGTTTCTATATCTTTCTGTCTCTTTCTGCTTGGCCTTTCGAGACTTTGCTGATGTAAGGCTGACAACTGATAAACTATGAGCTGCCTGGCCAAAGACTGTTTGGGGTCAGTGAGCATAGCACAGCCCTGAGCTGTGCCGCGGACCACAGGTAACACCTGACACAACCATTGCCTATACCTAACATAGATGGCTCATGCACTGACCTGTTGTAGATAAGAAAAGCACTCTTCTGCTGAAATTTCCCTGAAAGTTTCCAGAAATAATCAAACTGACAGACATAACAAGTCTAAGACTAATTAATACAGCAGAGTCTGTGTTTTGAGACAGGTGATTCTTGATGTCATGATGTTGTCATATCTGATATTGGTCTAGAATGAAAAAGTCAGGAATCCTTATGAGTGCAGGACTGTGAATTCAGACATATAGCAAACAATCCACACTATTCTCACTTCAGTATGAACATACTGATAATTTAGATTCTTCACGGTTTATAAAGTTAAGTGAATTTTCATAATCAACTTTAAGGATGTAAGAAAACTGCATGGCATGGAGTTAGTGTTATATCAACTTAAGTATAAATGGGGCTGAAGGATAAAAAGCAACTTAATTAACAATATTCCTGAAACTTGAAATACCAACAAAATATAAACGAAATTGTAGAATGAAATTTTCAAATAGAATTATTATGATAAAAGCAATGAAAGGCAGCCAAATATTCAGGCCAAGTTCAGTTGTTGGCAAGATGACAGTGATGTGAGCAGTTCGGATAATATACTTGTTCACTCTGTAAACTTGATTTACCCAATGAAACTCAATGAATGTTTATTTTGTACATTAATTCTGAAGGGATTGGTCTAAAACTTGATGTGCAAACATAATCTTGTTCTTTTCTGTTGGCAGACACTCATCATCTTCTTTCGGCTGTTCCTATTAGGGGTCACCACAGCAGATCACCTGTTTCCATTTCTTCCTGTCCTCTGCATCTTGCTCTGTCACACCAACCTCCTGCATGTCCTCTCTCACCACATCCATAAACCTTATCTTAGGCCTTCCTCTTTTCCTGTTACCTGGTAGCTTTATCCTTAGCATCTTTTTCCCAATATACTCAGCATCCCTCCTCAGCACATGTCCAAACCAACATAATCGTGCCTCTCTGGCTTTGTCTCCAAACCTTCCAACTTGGGCTGACCCTCTAATATACTTATTCCTAATCCTGTCCACTCTTGCCACACCCAGTGCAAATCTTAACATCTTTCATTCTGCCACATACAGCTCAAACTCCTGCCTTTTTGTCAATGCCACTGTCTCCAACCCATATAACATAGCTGGTCTCACTACCCCCTTGTAGACCTTCCCTTTCACTCTTACAGGTACTCGTCTGTCACAAATCACTCCTGACACTCTTCTCCACCCACTCCATCCTGCCTGTACTCTCTTCTTCACCTCTCTTCCACACTCACCGTTACTCTGAACTATTGATGAATTAAATGTATTTTGAGCAGCCTTTTGTGCAATTTGTGACCATTAAATCAATCCATCAAATGTTCAATTCAGTGAATGTACACTTCAGTGAAACTGTGAGATGGGGAAAGTAACTACTTGCCCAATACTGCCCCATCTTACAAATTGCAGTATTTCAAACCCACAACCCTCCCAAATATATATTAACCAGCTCTGAGACCAGACTACAGTGAGACAAAGGGTTTGAAATACTGTGATGTGTGAGACAGGGAAGTGTTGGGCAACTAGTTACTTTCCCCATTTTACAATTTCGCTGAAGTGAGCATTCGATGGATTGATTTCAATGGTTAGCCATTCATTTTTTACATTTAATGATTAACCATAGACCCTTAATTATTAGTACCAAAGAATGTGCGGCAGTGTGATCAGTAGGGATATTATTCAAATTAATAATTCTTTTGGTACGCTACACTATTAGAGAAAAAGCTGTGACTTTAAATGTAACTTTTCTCTGCATTCTGTTGCTAATTTAATAATGCAGTATGGTTCTATGGCTATCAAAAGCTGATCACTTTGTCTGAAGTTTCAATATGGCAAAACAGAGGAGTTCTTCTCTAGTTGAAGTCCTGGAAATAAGCAAGTAGGTTTTCCTAGATCTCCATTTTATTCAGCAGATGGAAAATTAAACAAAAAAAAGCACACTTTATTTCATTGTCTGTATGATAACTGTACTATTAATACCCACACGGAGAGAAACTATCAGCATCTTAAATATTGATAGCTTCTGTAGTTCTCAGATAAATCTTCCTGTAGAACACGGGAATGTTTTACAGTTCTGAGGGGACATAGTCAATCTATAGTGCTCCTGAAAACTTGATGGCTATAGCTGTGAAAAAGGAACTTGGTCTAGTCTGCTGTTCTATTTGTGATCTGCAAGCAGGTGGCAAAAGATACAAAAAACTTGTTGCAGGCTGTGGAACCTCATATGCAAGACTGTGAAAAAGTAGTTCACCCCTTGATGGGTGTCACTGTAAAATGTGCACTCTCTGAAGTAAACCACATTAACATTTTTGCTAAATTGTTAATAGAAATGCTTGATGTGGTTATTACTTGCTTGAGGGAGAATATTGTCAGTACAATTCAGCTACAGCAGTACAAGAAATGTTTCACCAAGTTGCTGCCCCTGCTGGAATTTTACATTCATATATTTAAATGGGCCACATTTTGAAAAAGATGTTCTCTCTTTAACTGATATGCTCTGGTGTAAGCCTGCTTTATAGACATGCCTTATGCTGGAGTAAGTCACTTACACTGAGAGCAAGTCTTTTGTAATCTGGCCCACAGTAGATAGGGGCACTGTCTCTCCAGGGTCAGATACTGAGGCAGGGGTATGTTAAACATGTATGCACAGCTGATGCCTCTTGTTGCTATATTGTAAAGACAATGTTCTAAAATATTTTAGAATGAAGACAGGCTTACTCAAAGAAAGGATAACAAAAACAACTAAAATGGCATCCAAGACACAGTATCTTGTATTATGTGGCATTAGGTTTAGAATGGCATATTATTTACTGTTTCATTTTCATGGAATGATGTTAGACAAAAAATCTTGGGATAGCAAGTAACTGTCACCCTTATGTCAACAATTCTTGATTGGAGAGAAATGACAATGGTGGTGTGTCTAAAATGTCATATTATGCTTTTTTTTTCCTTTTAGGTCAGTTTTGATGTGGGAAATTTCCTCCTAGTGCTAGCTAGCAAATAGGATCTATTTTATTAACTCAAGACCAACTAAGTTCATGCACTTGCTGCCAATTACTTAATGAAATCTATACTCTTCATCAGCAACAAACTGTAAACAAAGCTGTTTTTTTTTTTTTTTGCAGGGAACAAAGCTTCCCTGTACCAAAACAAAATGGAGGTAAGCCCTCGTGTATCCCTGCCTATACAACTTCTGCCTGTAAAGCCAATTAAACCTGAGAAATTATATTTTCAGAAACAGTTTGCGCATTTGAACTTTTCATACTGGATCAGCCAGACAAGCATACATCTGTGAGAAGATGAGCCATGAAAAAACAAGCTTATAAATATGCACTTTTGAGTCGACATTTTTTTGATTCCTTATACTAGCAGTACATCTGTAATCAGTATTGCATATTAGATGATCACAAGAGCTACAGTTAATTGTGACTCCCATAATTCTGTTAGTCTTTCAGTCTGTCATTCCTAATCATACTGTATCATTCCAAAAATGATTATACTGCTTATGATCCTTCAGTAATGCCTAATAATTATACTATTCTCAGGTATACATATATATTTTTTTTTTTTCAAAACAAGTTTATTGTTTTAACATATAAGAGAAATATCATAACAATTTTATACAAATAATTAAAAATAGGTATTATTATAATATTCAACAAAACAACTAAAGTATTTACAAAGACATCCACTACAATCAGATCAATTAATTAAACTAAAATACTGTGCTATTGAAATTAGAATTTTTTTAACAAATTTTGTAAATTATCCCATACAATAAAATGTGATGTTTTTCTAGTTGTTCTCATTCTAATTGTGCTTATTTCCATATGACACATTATATTCATAACATTTTTAAATTCATTGAACGAAGGAGGTGTATCTGAAATCCAATTTCTAGTTATTATTTTCCTAGCCACTGCTAGGATAGACCATAACAAGGGAAGCTTAATCTTTTTAACACATTGAGGTACAGGTGTGTTGAATAATATAAGAGACTTAGAAATAATGAAATTATCTGTAAAAGGTTTACATATTCTGACTGCTTGTTGGGCATGTGGTTTTAACTGAATTATGTAAAAAGAAAGGGGCAGCACACAATAAAGTCATCAATCCATTTTTTTTTAATAAATCACCATTTTTCTTACAGAAGAAACCATTCTTCTGAAACTTACGCCATATTATAAGTTGAGATCAATAGAAACAAAGCTATAACCCAAGACAGGGAAAAATAACTTAACGTACCAGTTTCAGCATAACTGCCTTCATCAGTGCCATATCTAAACTACAAACTTCCTGCATTTAAATACCAAAGGATGTATAGTGATAGGTGTCTCATAAGTGATCAAGTCCTGGTGAAAATAAGCTCCCTAACTTAATAATACAAATTGTCTTTTTTTTTTTTGTTCAATATATTATGCCACCCAGATTTGTTTCTCCTATTTAATGTTATCCTACCTATAATAGCAAAATTAAATTTAGCCGTATTGTGTTTGGTGGTGTGTCTTTAGCTATGTGAGTTAGCCAAACCTTTTGAGTAGCAAAATATATATCGGGAACAACTGGTACAGCTTAAAGAGGATTTAATGACAGTTGAGAAGGAGCTTCAATCTTGTATGCTTAAATAATTTAATTCACAGCTAAATGCCCTCATAGTGAGTTTTGTTTATACACCAAGTGTAGTACAGTAATAACTAAAAAATCTTAGTTGACTTACGTTTCTTATGACAGTAGGTAAACCAGTGGAATAAAATGAGATTATGCCTAGTTTGGAAGTAATGTGCTCTGATGAACCTGACAGTGTTTATTTATTTGCAATATGTTACATTAGTTATTTAGTACAAACATGTCTAGTTCACTGATGAGAAGTGGTAATGGAGGGGACTGTTCAACTTCATAGAGTCTAATAAGATGAGAGTGAAAATTAATATGCACATAATATACACTTATAGATGTATGTGTACCTCTCTGTAATGTCGATTACTGGTCCAGTCCATAGGGTCCTGGAAAGTGAAGTAGTAAAGGAATATCTTGCTCATACCCATCATATAAGTCATGCAGGATTATCTGCAAGTCATTTGTTGGTTCTACCAGATAGGCATCATTTGTAAATCTATTATGCAATCCTAAATACATTTATTGATCAGATATAATATATTTGCTCTGATGTGACATGTAGTACATTTATCCTACCTATTGATGACTGACATTTCTGACACCACTGGGGAGTGAGATCTGGCAAACAACCACATTCTTTGCTTGCATTAATATTCAAGTAACCTTATTTTATAATATGCTAGGCACATCGAATTTGAGTATATTTTCAGCTTAGCTTATGCTTCTGAGTCATGTTAATGTGCCTCATATTTTTAGCATGCATCAGCGTAAAAAAGCCTGTCAGTGAGTTATTATGAATAAGAAAAGTTAAACGGGTGCTCAGAATATTTATTATAAGTTGACCAAACTGAATAATCTAAATTAATAATAAACTATCATCTTTCCCATTACCTCACATTTCCTCTTCTGGTCTACTATATTGAGGAAGTCAGTTGTTATTTTCTTATTTATTAATTTATAGTCAGATGATTTACATTTTTTATATTTTTTTTACTGTGTGTAAAGCTGTTCATATGATCATAAGTTCATAAATTATTGTCAGCCTAGCTCTCCTTGTTTGCCATTCCAAGCACAGCCAAGTAACTCATGTGACAAGTTGAAAAGTGATCTATGTGCCCTTTCAATGCCAAAGGAAAAAGCTTCAGGTAGGTTCAACATTTTGGGCAGACAGGTGTTAAGGAATTGAATCATATCATACCATCTTCCCTCTTCTTTTTCATGAATCTCATAAATCCTGATGTTATTCTTTCTAGATCGGTTCTCTAAGTCTTCTATTTTTTCCCAAAAGAAGCTATGTTTCTGACCTCAGAGTCAGTGTGTGTGTGTGTGTGTGTGTGTGTGTGTGTGTGTGTGTGTGTGTGTGTGTGTGTGTGTGTGTGTCAGAGAGAGGGAGACAGCAAGCAAGAGATAGAAAGAGACAAAGTATAGAACAGGGTCATGACATGATATAAAATCAAAGTCTGTCATATTACATTACAGTTAGTGTTCATTAAGCAGAGAAGATAACACTCAGACAGAATGCTCTAATATTTAATGAGACAATAAATCTCACAGCAAGAGGTGTGTAGGGAAGTCAGCTAAATCAAGATAAGCAAAACAAAAAGTATTCATTTGTAAGCTGTTAGTCTGTTTAAACAAGCACTTTTTATTAGTCAAAATAGTGGAGTTGTTGTGCAGAAATGGAATGTCTGTTTGAAGATTCTGAAACCACTTTCAGTCAGCTGTGACAAAACATTAGAAGATTTTTTTCTGGAATCAAAAAATCATTTCAGGAAAAAAATGATTGCATTTAAAAATCTTTGTATTTCAAAGAATCCATTAAACATAAAATTGTCTGGAAGGGTCCAAGGTTTTGAAAGTTTTCTAATAGCCGTAAGAATGCATTCATATATGAGGATTTGGTAAGCCAGTTTAATTGTTTAATAAAGCAGGTTATGACTAAAAAACAAATTCTTAATACATTTGTATGGTGCTCAAGGACCTAACTTCTAAAATCAAATGATTACGTAGCACCATCATAAATTATTTAATTTGCAGTTCCCACAAGGAAGAGGTTGGTTTTATAGTTCATAGACCCTCTCTGATAACAATCATATAAGGAATGAGAATAATTTAATGAGCTAAAAGTGGTATACTAAAAGAAAATGGCATATCTAAAAGTCAGAGTAAATCACATCAAGCATAATAATGCCCAGTCTGATGAATTAAGAGGTTATAGTATAGCACCTGACAGTTTGGATGAAAACAGGGTTGAAATTGTAAATGAAGAGAATGGGGATTTTTTTATAGATATCTGCCCAGGGCAAATCAGAGAGGATGATGAACAAAGAGACTTCTCACCCATTCAGTCCATTGACAATAAACACAACCAACCATCAAGGGAGGCAGAAAAGATGGCATCAACAATGTTGTTAATGAAGGTCAGATGAGTAGGATGAGATAGTTATCTTCTAAGTTATCTGGTCGAATAATCTCAGCAACAAACAAAAAGAATGACTTTCTTATTTTCAAGAATACTGAGAAAGTGATACCAGTTTGACTTATTCCAAAAAGGATTTGCTTAACTTCCAACTAATTGAACAATTTTATTGGACAGTAATACTGAACTCAAATAGTGGTACATACATTAGACTTTTCAATTTTTTTAAAGACAATTTGAGACCTTGTGGTACTATAGTACAAAGACAAAGCATGTTCAGCCCACCTAACCACCTAATTTTGATGGCTTTTGAACATGCATGCAAAGCTGACAGACATTTTTAAGTACA
This sequence comes from Protopterus annectens, assembly GCF_019279795.1. Taxonomy (NCBI): domain Eukaryota; kingdom Metazoa; phylum Chordata; order Ceratodontiformes; family Protopteridae; genus Protopterus; species Protopterus annectens. The sequence goes on along the minus strand of NC_056743.1, from coordinate 759,778,627 downwards.
AATGCAAAGTAAAGTTGGTGTAATTTTGTAAACAATTTCAATTAATATTGATATTAAGTTCAGATGAAAATGTTTGTATTATGGTACAAGATAAAAGGGAGTGGGATTGTACTAATGGATAATTCCTTACAATTCTAAAATGTTCATACATTAACTTCAAGAAATGAGTTGAACATAGCAAACAATATAATTGATAGTATGTTATTCGATTTGTGTGGGAAGGTACAGTCACTCACTCAATGTACAAGAACCTATTAGTGAAGAAACACTTACTACCATCCTTATTTGATATGACTAATATTAAAAACTGGACCACTGATAATTTTTGTTATTAGAACTACAAAATATTATAAAGCACAATTTAATGAGGTATTGAAATATTTATGGTACTACTTGGATATACAAATGTTAATTATAGCTTAGTTACAGCAGATGTTAAAAATGTATTTACTACTATACCTCATAAGGTAGGGATGGAGTCATTTAAGGAATCATTAATCTCAATACAACAATTAAAAGCAAAAAGACAGCAATTTAATTTGCAGTTTCAGGAAAGTAGTGTCATATAACAACTGTTCATGTTTAAAGGAGACATTTTCCACCAAAGTAAAGGAGTGGTCATGGAGGCTGGTACTCTACCAGTAGTAAAAAGAAACATGTTTTAAGAATGTGAGGTGAGGTTTGTAGATAACATTTTTCTTGCGAGAATATTCATATAAGAAACTGAATACATTTGGGGAATATCTTTACAATGTGTCTGAGTTTTTAATTACATTTTGAAAGTTCTGATCCCAAAAATTATTTTTGTATGTTTTAATTAATAAAGAAAGGATAAAACTTAAATTTTCCTCCAGTATTTACAAAAAAACCCAACTTATTCCACTTCATTGTTATTCTATGGGAGTAGATATTCTAAATAGATATAGCAGAATATTGTAAACGGTCAAATGGTCTGTTTGCTCACATTTGTATCAACTAATACTCAATTTTAATAGAATTGAGAACATTGAAAGAAATGTTTTACAACACAGAGTACCCCATAAACTTAATAATGAACAGTTGCAGAATGCATTCTGAATAGGAGGGTCACAAACTGCCATATATTTTGGAGAAACCAACAGGGAAGAGCTTGCAAAACAACAATAAAAACATGTTAGCTAGCTATTCAAAAGATGTAGACCATGTAAAAAGTCATAACAAAAAAGCAGGTTAATGATAAGGTTCATTCCAAAATTGTCTGAGTCAACAGAAAACAAGCCACCATTTGTACATAGGAAAAGTTATAACATTAAGAAATATTTAGAAACACAACAAAAATGAAAAAAATTAACAGTTGAACAACAAATGGGATGAAAACGTATGACCCATGTAGTCAATATGGATTTATATTAAAGTGCCCCTATGTAACTATTGGAAACTACTAAAGATCAATAGGACCAGTGTTTGATTGTTCTAAGAATATTTTGGTCTATTTAGTTATGTGTACGACATGTGAAAGTTTCTACATAGGTGAAACTGAAAACAAAACATGACAAATGTCTTATATAAACACCAAAGTGTAAGAATATTTTTTTTTTGTTTTGAAACAAGTATGTGTGCCCAATAGAAGAGGAGCCTAGGAAGGAGGTTGCAGTATATGAAACTGGTATGCCAAATGAAGCTAAATGTCCCATGTTTTCCCAGCATCAAATGACATTTCTATCACAAGTGCTTTAAAGATGACAACAGTAAAACTATAATTGTTTTTCATACTGTGTAACAGTTTTTCAATAACTACAAATGCTTAGCGCAATTAAGTATGCATATTTTTAAGAGTGATATATTTAAGTAAATCTCCTAAAATCCTGGTCATGTTATTCTGATGTTAATTGATTATTGTATTTAAGTGAGGTACTTTATTTTCACTAGTTATTTATGAAGCCATCTAAGTGGATGAAAGAGCTCAGTTTTATTAAACCAGCTTAATGGTGGGAGTTTCAGTTCTCTGGCTTTAGAGTATTTCTGTGGAACAGTGAAATTATTTTTATTGCTGTACATATACCAGTGATTTGTTTCTAATAAATATGAAATTAGTCTTGCAATTACTCAATGTGGGTGAGCCAGCACTGGCTACCTACATGCACCATTCCCCTGCTCAGTTCTTCCATCAACTGACTCACTAATCAATATTGGGTCATCTGGGTCATAGTCAGGGCATTAATCCTGTACACCACAAAGTTCAGTTGCCATCTCTAACCTATAAGTATGGACTGCCACTACCACCCAGGCTTTGTCTAGGGCTGTGCTTGTCAATGCCCCTCCTGTGCCACATTACTCATGCATGTTGACCCTAACCCTGACACTGTCCCTAAACACATCCCTACATATTACCTTACCTAAAGTCCTTTCCTTAGCAGTATCACTACATAACATTCAGACACATTCACACTGAGCAGAAATCATCACAGACACAAAATGATGAAAATATGTGTCTAACCCTGACTTAAAGACTCACTCTCTCTCTCTCTCACACACACACACACACACACACACACACACACACACACACACACACACACCACTAAACCTATTCCTTTACCTAGCCGTTATTTTATCCATAACTTAAAAACACTCCCACACCCAATGCAAAACCTTTTGGCCCCAGATCTGAAAATTGTACTGAGTGCTGCATCAGTTACCTATGGCTCTGCACTTAAGAAGGAAACAGAAAACACAGATGAGATATTGTAACATTTTCTAGATATACAACTAAAAAACAAAAGGTATCACTCTGTAGCCAATAATCCTACAACCTTGTTGGTAAAACAAACATTTAATAAAATAAAGCAGTTGAAAGTCACAAAGTCAATAAGGCACAAAGCCACAATAAAAATGGTTCTGACGAAGTCTTATGATGAAAGCGCTTGACTTTTACTTAGATTACCATTTTTATTGTGGCTTTGTGTCTTATTGACTTTGTGACTTTCAACTGCTTTATTTTATTAAATGTTTGTTTTACCAACAAGGTCGTAGGATTATTAGCTACAGAGTGGTACCTTTTGTTTTTTATTTGTGGCGTTTACCACTCTCACACCATTTTTCGTTGTTTGATTTTCTAGATATACAGTTATTTCCTACAAGGTGCAGTGCAGAAGAGAAGCTGGACTCCATTAGTACTTCTACAATAGCAGAGCAGAAGCAGCATCTATTGACTATTATAGAATGACACCTTTAAAACAGTACCAGAATAGTACATAATGCAACAACTGCAACATTTCAAACTTGACATCAGTCAAAGTACTGTTCAGTGTCCAAGTTAAAAAAAAAAAAAAATATATATATATATATATATATATATATATATATATACACACATATATATATATTATATATATATACACACACACACACACACACACACACACACACACACACACATATATATATATATATATATATATATATATATATATACAGTACTTAAACTCTTTACATCACTTTCAACAAAACACCGATATAATTACCAACAGTTGTGAATGAGTGAAAAATCTAAAATAGATACTACTTAACTTAATGAACAAAATCACAAATTTTAAAACAATTCATTAAACAAAAAGCTTCCATTGTTTCAATGCACATTCTAAGTTATGTAGTGTGAGTAAGGTTGAAAAACATCAGTACTCAGCATAGATGTACTAAATGTGAAGTAAATTTGTCTTACGGTATGCATCTAGAAAGACTTCTAAAGATTTGTTTAAGCTATCATTAGTAAAGCATCAGTTTCATTACACAAATTAAAAAAAAAAAATAACTGTAATCAGGGCTTTTTAAAGTTCACTCAGGTTGCTTTTAAATAATCCATAATTTACATTGACATGGGCCCCAGTAAAGAATTTATTTCCCTCATTTCTGAGGTACTATGTCCAATGGATCTCATGTCTGTACCAAAGTGGCCTATTCATTCTGCAGGTACATGAGCTGGGTTTTCCCCATGTTAAGAGAGAACACTATGCTCCATTCATTCATGAAGCTGTGTTTCCCCCTTCAATTACCCAGTGAAGAGAATTGGGGAAGTAGAGAGCAAGTCAGTTAAGCAGTCTCTTAGAGATACCTACCCTGTGCTGAGTGCTGAATGGCAGTGGCTACCTGGTCAAAGTCGAAGAGACGTGTGTTCCTGCACACATTTCACCATTCCCTAACTCTGCAGTGAAGTCCTTGCCTGATGCAGTATGAGCTAATGTGGGTATGGCATGTGTGAGATACACTTAGCTACTGATTGGTGCCCCCAGTGTCAGGGGCCTAGCATCCTCCCTGCCCCATGGAAGGCAGAGCTGACACTGGCCATTCAGAATCCTCCTCTCCTCCCCTTCCCTCTGATGTATGTGCAGCTAATTGGTTAAACAACGGAGATGGAACTCAATGTTTCAACCTTGGCATCCATAATGCAACAACATGCTGAGAAAGAGTGTGTTATTTGAGTACAAATTAAAATCAAAGTCTCCATCTCTGAAATGATTAAACATGTGCAGCTCACCAGCCTGGACACATCAAGACATCCCTCGCATCAACAAATTCTGAAAAGCGCCGAATAATAGATTACAAAACAAACAAGTAGCCTGCTTTGAAATTAGGATTTTTACTTGATATTTTCATATATAGTCATATGGAACTGCAATGACTTAAGAAAGCTGTCATTAATTATAAATGCATGCTCATTGTTTCTTGACATATTTGTTCTTTGAGAAATAAAGTATAATTTTAAATTAAAATAAAAAAGCATGAACGTTTGCATTGTTCTAGTTTCTTTCTGTCTTGTTCTCTTTTATCCATCTAGTAATTCAAGTATACTATCGTAGCTTGCAGTCAGTTGTTTCAGTGAACAGCTAGGCATTCAGCTTTAACACCAGAAATATAGCTTATAGTCATTATTTCTCTGCTTGTATTCTGTCACTGTTGAATATGACTAGACTTTTACTGAAGCTGTTAGCAATGAAAGGAAGGTGAGCCATTTATGTGTGCCTCTGCCAGTAACATTGATTTATAACTCTGGTAAAAGCACATCTGTTCTTATAGTAAACTGTAAGTAAGAATAATTATTCACAACAGATGCCTTCTTCCCACCATTTGCAATTACATCTCTATCCTTTGACAACTTAGCATCCCTCTCTTTATCACTTGATTGTTTTAGATGTACCAGAAAAATATGTCGCTCAGACAAAATTGATATCGTACAAATGATAGTGACACTACTCTGCAGGGTAGAGGAAACTGAAAGAACAGTGAACACGTAAAATATGCTCAACTGAACAGGGTACATCATTAATACTGGACATTTTTTGCTCAGTTAAAAATGGGTATTTTTTTTTTTTTTTTTTTGCATCTTCACATAGTTTTCCAGCTAATCATCAACTGCTCAGTCCTGGTACAATTGCTACTAACTCAGTATCCTCAGTATAGGAAACGGAATACCACAACCATCAGTGCATTTTAAACTGAAAGTTGGGACCATGGAGTAGTGCAAGCCAGTAGCAGCACTGGCACTGTTCTTGTAAACTGGGTAGTTTTTGCTAAGGGTGGAGCAGTTTGACACCACATGTAGCATCAATGAGCTACTACTCTCCCATAGCAAATTAAACCACCATCTGCATGTGACTATTGCACCACTGTCATCTCCAAGGGAATTCAAGACTGCAGGCAGAAAACCCACCCTCACAGAATCAGCAAGCCCATGACCATTGCTACTTCCCATCTCTTCACTCAGCTCCTCTAGTGCCAAAGATGCCCATTGAATGGGTCTATATCACTTCATCAAAAGATTAATTAATTGACCTCTATATGTCAAACGTCATTTCAGCAATCAATGTAATCTTTCACAGGGTAAGGAAGCACTTGGCCAACACCACAACTTTGCCCTTTTTCCCACTGTAGTGTGATCTCAGAGTTGGTATACAGTGAGGAGGGTGTGATGGGCAATGCCCCCACCTGGGTGGGTTTGATTTTGTGCAGTTTTTGTTCCAGTTTGCCATTGGCCAAGTGGTTCGTTACCCTGGGAAAGATGTCATTGATGGCTGAAATGACGTTCAGTGAATTAAATGTTCAATTAAGTGATATAGATCCTAATCAAACTTAGGTCATCTAGGTCACAGTCAGAAATCCACTTCCTTATATCACACATCTGGGCATTTTATATTTCAATAAATAGATTAAACTCCTTGGAGGTAAAGTACTGAAAGACAAATGGGTCATATGTTGTCAATGACGATTTGAATTTACTTACTGAAACACACCAAGCCATTTCTGTGGACTTCCACAAATCTTTCATAAATTCAACTTGTTACGGTTTCATATTTGCATGCCCATGGCCCTAAAATTTGTGTAGTCAGCTTCATGCAGAACACTGTCTAGTTCTTACTTCATTAGTGTTATTTTACTACACATAACCCCAGAAGCAAAAACTGACTTTTTTTGAAAACAACAAGAAATTTGCATTACACCTCATGCATATATGCAGGCATGTATTAACCACTGTTTATTTGTAAATTGGGTCTGATATCTCACACAATCTCAACATAATTCTAAAGTGGGTGCTGGCCCTAATACAGACAGAAATAATGGAAAAATACAGTTTGCTGACATTGTTAGCTGTGGATATGTGTCCCAAAACTTTATTGTAAAAGTCACTCAAACTGGCGCGATGTTCATACTCTCAAGGTAATACACATAGAGGTAGACATTGTGAACTAATGCTGCTTTATATGGAGTATAAAGGAATGCTTTTAACATTCATCTTCTTATAACCTGACATACCTTAAATAGACTAACAACAGAACATCAAGCAAAAGTGTTAAATGACTTGCATTTGTTAATTCTTGTGGAAAATTTAAATGCAACTCTTCTCCATGTGGCAATGTTTACATAATTTCTACCTTTTGCAAACTATGTCATCTTGCTGAAATTTCCCCTTGGATGAGCGAAAAAAGGTGTGCACTGCCACATATTTTACATTCCTGTAAATCAGAATAGAAATGGAGCACAATGTGCAACAAGTTAAGACTAATATAGTTCTCTGCAAAAAAAATTGCCTAATCTTTATTGACATGGCCATGGTCCTGAAGGGTCCACATTGGTATACATGGTTGTCACTGTTTTTGGATTATGTCGTTCAAAGAACTAGATACTATTATTGGAAGAGTCACTGACTTGTGAGGCAAATGAACTTTTTCATCACGCTCAGTCGTTCCATAATTCAGAATGGTGAGTCTGACAGAAAGCTATTTACTGCAATCATGGAGTTGTAATGTAGTCATCAGATTTCGAGCACCTCATATTTGGCATTGCCGTGCATCAGAAAGGTTTTAAACCCTGTCCTTTTATCATTTATTTGTTTGTTTCCTTTTAACTTAAGCAGACTGCTCAGAAAAAGGCCCCTTTTCAGCTACCACCATAAAAATAATTTGATGTGCACTGTGAAAGCAAAACTTTTGAGTACTAACACTTGCACAACAGTGAGCAGGATAGAGATATCCATACATACAGCATATACAACTGCAAGAAATCTACAAAACCCTGCTACTACAAGACAACAGTAAAAAAATAACAATGCATTATAGCAATGTTCAACATACAAAATACTGAAAACTAAGCCAGTCTGGCAGTTAGTGTTGATGATTTATGCTGCAAGGTGTTAATGAGCTTCTTGCTGTGGTGCAAGGATTGGATTGTCTCAGATTTCATTTGCCTGATGTGTGACCCTGAGCAAGTGCTTTGAAACAGTTGGGAAAGTGGGATAAAGTCCACAATGATCTCTTGGACTACATGTCTACTATCTACCTGTGATCCTAAGATGTTGTATCACGATGTCTTGCTAAAATCTGTAGAAACTGTCAGTACAGTAAAAGGTCTTAAGGCTCACCTCAGATATGCAGTATGTGCTAATACTTGCGAGAAATCCTGGCAGCTCATTCCATGTGTTGTGACCATGTACTGAGTACTTTGAACAACATTCTGGTGAATATTCAGTAAAGACCAGAGAGTACTTTGTACAGCATTTGGGTTATTAGTTACAGATATCAGAGCAATGGGGTTACTTGCACAGCTTTATAGATCGTATGAATATTTTAGTCTTTAATTAGTAGCCTAATGTAAGACCATATTTCAAATGCAGCATTTTCTAGATCATACAGCAAGAATGTATTACACTAATTTGACCTATATGGTGAATTCATCTGCTTCTATGGTTTTATGTCATTGGTGCATTCTCCATGAATCTGCTAATCTCACCAGCTGTAGACTGTTGTTCATGTCAGTTGTAAGTTGAACCATCAGTTACCTTGGAAGTCTATAATGCAAAAAGAATAAGAAAACCTCATTAGCCACTGCATTCATGGTCTCACCAGTAAGCAGGTGTGAAACTCTGTGGCAGGTGGTGAGCATTTTTGTACTTTGGAAGGAACCTTGTCAGTGTGTGAGAACAGAAAATTTTGGACAAACCGATACTCGTAGACATCTGACCCAGTATCAAAAACTAGTTATCCATTATTTTGGGCTGTGATTAATCTGTTGATTAAGTTGAGTGCACTGATGGAAGGTGATAAATAAAATTGGGACCAGGATATTGACTGCCAGAGTGGCTGGGTGGAACAGGACCTAATTTTTCCTCACTACACTTCTACTTGCTCCTGAGATAACTTTGCAGTCATTGATCAGTGTATATTTGAGGCCATAATAGCAACATTTCCAGATTAGTCTATGATCAAATGAGCTAATGGCTTTTGACAAACCAGTGAATACCATAGCAATCACTTTACTATTATCCATAGTTGATTATATTTGACTGATAATGGTAAAAGCTGCTGTCAAGGTGGTATGACCTCGGCAGAAGTCATGTTGGCTCCCACTGACACCATTCCTGCTGAGATAAATATTGTACCCTGATTAACTACAGATCTCACGTATTTTTGAGACAATGTAAGGTAAGACACTATATCTTAAGAACTACCTTCAAGAGTAGGGTCCTTTCTGGACAGTGCTAAGATGAAGGTTGATTTTTACAGATCTGTGTATTGCCAGTACTACAGCAACACACTGTATTATCCTGATAGCTGTGTTACTTTTCCCAGGTAGCATGCCATACTTTGTTACAAGACTGATGTACAGCAATGCTACTAATGACTGACGCATCATCTCTGTGTTTCCTGACAACAGCATTTTTCTCTGGTATCGTTTTGACCATTAATGAAATGTCATTGGATTTCTCTGACAGTTTTACTAGTGTCCAAAACAGCAAAAAATGATGGCAGCACCAGGAAGTAAAGATCTTGATTTAATCCAGAAGTTTCAGTAGTAGCTCATTGATGCTACATGTGGTGTCAAATGCATTTTTCCATTATTTCTGTTTGTATTCCAAATAAAATACAAGCCAAAAGTAAGCACTTTCGTCTCCTGCAATGGAGACTTCTTCAGACTAATGGCTTACACATAAACAAACACATTTAAATACTAAAATGATAGTCAATTAAACATAATTGACAATTAGTTAAATGCTGCATTAGCTATTTTTAAAACAACAGTCAACATAAATCCATCTGACTAAAAAAAAAAAAAAAAAAACCCTAATGCTTCAGTCCCTTTCTTTTTAAATACATAATAAATTCTTCTCTGTTGTTAAGTCCTGGGGGAAAGCAAGCATTTAATCTAACCTGCCAGCAGTATTCCAACCACCCTAATTCTTCTTCTACGTTAATACTTTTAACATTAGGATGCACTGAATCTATTAACAAACACTTCTTATTCAAGAAAATTTACATAAATTAAACAAAGACTTGTGTGAAAGGAAAACTAAAAAGTTTAATAGAGAAAGAAACGAATATGCAAATGGCATTGTCACAGCATATGGGTTATGGTTGCAAGCTAATGCAAGCAATACTATATATAAAGATTCTAGTGCAAATGCTGCTACTTTAGAGGAGGAAGTTAATACCGTAAGGAGGTCAGAAAGACTGGGTAGTAAGAATAACATACAAGTTGTTGTGGCTGATGTGCATTGCAATACTATAGGGGAAACTAGACAACATGCAAATGAACCAGCAGTGAGATGTAAAGTCAAGGATACTACCAAAACAAAAACAGCCAGTGAGGAAGCACATTCCAAAGGAACTTCGAGAGATGACAACAAACAAATTATAGAAGTATATCAAAGAATAGACAATCAAAAAAGAACATGGGCCCAAGTGACAGCAGATGGTCATAATGAAAAAAATGACTATAATAAAAAGCAACAGCCACAAAAAAACTGGGGCGTCAGGAAAGGTCCAAGAAAGAACTGGAATTACCAACAAAGACAATGGAAGATGTAAATAGTGTGAATTTCAAAATTATTAACTTATGTAGTAAGAATATTTCTTATGATGACTGCTGTGTGTTAAGTAAGGGATGGAATTTTGCCCCGGCACAAAGGGCAAATAAATTAATGATGATCAATGAGTTAAGAGATCATGTAAGGAAATTAAACCTTAAATTAATGTTGGGACCTCAAAAACAAAACAACTGTGAATTTTATAAACCTAGCTGTTATAATCCACCTTTATTTAAAGAACTGGAAATGTTCCTTAATATGTGTGAAATGCAGATGCTAGAAATGTTAGAAAATGATATCAACTTTAAATATTATAATTTAACAAAAAAAGAGAAAGAAAGTTTTGATGCCTTAGTTAAAGATGAAAATATACTTATTTTCAAGGCTGAACAAGGAGGTTTGATGGTCTTGTTGGACAGAGATGATTATGAAAGAAAAATGAAAGAAATGCTATCTGATTCTAATTTCTATAAACCAGTAAATTTAATAGAAATAAAAAAGGGATTTTTATTAATAGAATCATGTATAGATGAGTGGTTCTATACTGGAAGAATAGATGAGAAGATGAAAAGAAATATAACTAATAACAATCCCAAGATAAGTAGGATTTTTGGAATACCTAAAATCCATAAAAATATTGATTCTCCTCCTTTAAGACCAATAGTAGCCAGCAGAAATAGTAAGACAGAGGGAATGTCTATTTTTGTTGATAAACATCTACAAAAAGTGGTACCTAAGAGCATCACATATATAAAAGACAGCTATGATTGTAAGAACAAATTAAATAATATTAAGGTCTCTGACTCTGATATATTATTAACTTTAGACATTAATTCTTTATATACAATGATACCAAATAAAAAAGGCATGGAGATGGTTAGAATGGAGCTTCTAAAATCAAGAGAATTATCTTCTAACACAGTGGAAATGTTAATGGAGATGATAGATTTGGTATTGAGCTACAATTATTTAGAATTTTATGACCAATTATTTGTGCAAACAATGTGCAAGCTGCGTTAGCCCCTAGTTATGCTAACATATTTATGCAGGGATGGGAGTCGGCCAATATTTTTGAAAGTGTTTATGTAAAAAACATAATTAAAATGTTGAGATTTATTGACGATGTCCTGATAATATGGGATGGCACTGTTGAAGAATTAAATTAATTTTTGAAATATATCAACAATGTCTGTTCCTATATTAAGTTTACACAATTTTAATACAGAAAAAAATCAAATTTTGGATCTTATGATCTACAAAACTGATGGCAAATTAGTTTCTAAAATTTACACAAAAAAGAATTTCAAAACAATATGTATTTGCATTATTCAAGCTTACATCCGAAAAGGACTAAGTGGAACATTGTCAAAGGTCAAATAAACAGAATTACTAATTTGACAAAAGAGGATGAAATTTTTCATATTGAGGCTGACAACTTTTGTAGAAGAATGTTAACTAGAGGGTACCCCCAAGAGATGGTAGATAAAGCGATGGCTGAAGAAATTATGAAAAGGAATAATATAATTGTAGACAAACCAAAGGATAAAATTTCTGTAGACTACACCACAGCTTTAGCATTACAGAACAGTACAGATTCTAATACTATAAAAGTATAGTTAGAAGAAATTGGGGAATATTAAAAGGAAATAGTGAAATTATACAGAAATTAGGAGTTGAACCCAAATTTGTACAAAAAAAGCAAAACATTTTAAAGATTTTTTCAAAATAAGTTAAATAAAAACAGAGCTGTAGAAGAAAGGAAAGGAATGGTAAAGTGTTTTAATTGTAATTATTGTCAATATTTATACACCAATAGCCACAAAATTACACTTGGCAAATTATTAGTACAAGTCCCAGATTGATTTACATGCAGATCTAAAAATGTTGTCTATTTATTAATATGTATAGAATGTAGCACACTCAATGCACTACATTACAACTATTATTGCATTCATTTATATTCATTAGGGTATTTAAACTTAAATATGAGCAGGGTTAATAAAGAAAAAAGTGCAGTATATGTCCTAGTTTTCATTGTAATAATGTTTTTCCTGATAGCAGGGCAACTGGATGATAAGTATTTGTATCCATTGTTTTGCATTAATTTACGTGGCATTGCCACAGTTTACAGTGGAAGCAAACACTGTAAAGCCAAAAGGGATTAGAGCATCTGTTAAATGTCCTGCTTTCTATGAGTACCATTACTTATGATTGCAGAGTGGCACATTTATCAGAGAGATGGACTACACATGACCACTGGCAATGCTGCATGTGTCAGAATGCTGTCTGAACACTGCATTCAAACACAGTATGTAAATGCAATTTTAAGTCATCACTAATATGATCATTAACCTAAAAGCAATGGAGCAGAATAATATCTCTTCCCATTATAATGACAAAACCATAGCTCAGACAGGATTAAGACACTTCTGTGTACTACAAGCAAATAAAATGTTATTTGAATTATCTGACTCCTGATTATTGGTATAATACTAGAACAGAATGGTGCAGTAGCATGACTTTCTCCCACAGATGAGTAGATTTTCTGCTAAATTAATGCATTGGCCCTTTATGAAAAAAGGCATATGCTCTACTGTATATCCTCTGTGTTCACCTTCTTTTAAACCAAAATCCCGAGTCCACTAATACTATTGCTATTGTCAACTCACTGTAGGTGGTAAAAGTCCTCTTGTGTTGACAAAACTGAATGCATCTAGCATAGCTACAAACAATATGGATTCTGTGAGGTCTCAATTTCAAAGAATATCACTTGTGCAATGTTCCCCTGCAAAAGTAATTTTAAGTATTGTTATTAGTTTCAACTTAAGAATATTCACAGATCAGTGATCACATTTTCTGTGTTGATCAATTTTGTATCAACGTTTTATTATGGAGTTCTGAGAACCCTATGACATTACAATACAATCTTAATAAACTGAGTTTATTAACTGTTGGAAATGTTGCCTGAAACCATCACTACCAGGTACAAATAAATAATGTTTTTTAGTTCTTTTTTTATAAAAGTAGTATATATTTATGACTTTTTGTATTGCATATTTACTCTTGTAAAATGAGCATGTTCTTGTTTGGCATGAACTAAACCTAAAAAATATTTGTGTTAAGGAAAATGAAAGATTACAACAAAAAAACAACTTGAAAGCCAGACTGTAGGAAGTATCTTTATTGTGTTTCTAAAATTCAACACTAGCTTCAGCTCAGTTTTTGCACACAATGCCCCACTGAAATGTACCTCTTCTAAGAGGATCCCCTACTTTTGACAATGAAAAAGTCATAGAAATACAATACCCACAACAATGTACTTCAGCTTCTTACTCATAATCACATACACTGCCTCCCAAAAAGCTATATCAATGACAACTTGACAATGATCAGACAACTGTCCTTTGATTTCATTTACAACATGCCACCCATTAAAATTAGTCACTTGTATCTGAATATTTCTGCTGTCTAGTAATAGAGAAAGTGAAAGACATAAATGACACAGTACTATATTTCAACTTGTTGCTCACAGACACCCACAATGACTCTCCACATGATAAACCATATGAATGATAATTCAATAGTGATCATATAACTACATTGTGTTATAGAACACAGTCTTCCTCTCATATGTCAACAGATAACCTCCTTATGTGTACCTTTCTGATTGTGATGCTAGTAAAATAAGTGAAAGAAGAAATGGCCACAATAATATTTTTCAACTTATAGTTCTTAGAGGCATATGTCCTTTCTAACTCACAACACTCTATCTATGATCATTTCAATGTTGTCAATTTATTGCCCTTTGTTTCATACACATACTTTCTTCACCTTTGACAATTAACTTTTTTTTACTTAGCTGATGTTTAAACACAGCATTGGTAGGGTTTGTGCTCAGTTTACCAGAGCTGCTCAGAGTCTGGCATCCTTAGCCAGAGATCTGAAGTCAACATGAATGAAATCCAAGGCATCCTGTGAATTCTACTGAAAAATAAGTATTTTTATTAACTTTCTTTGCACTTTTAAACTGTTTACAACTGTTTTCTGCCTACTTTAAACTTTTGTTTTTACTGTTTGTGACCATGTTTTCTGCACTGCCTACAGCACTTGAACTATTTATAGCATAAGCTAGATTCAGACTTGCTGAATCTAGACTGTTTGGCATTTTCTGAGCAGTAAAGCCAGCCATCTTACATTAAGAGGGCCGTCCTACACCCTTGTGGCAAAAGAGTCTAGTCATGGACTCATCTGAATTGGGGATTATTGGAACAAGGCCCAGTCTTCAACGTTCCTAATGTTCCTATTGGTTGGATTGTCTGAAAACTCTTTTAATTAGCTGATATTTAAACACAGTGTTTATGTGTAGCTGCACACCATACAGTGAGGGTTAGCACTGCGTGTATACATGCAAACATTAAACAAGTAAAATTTTCCCTAGTTTAGTGCTAGGGAATTCTCCTAAGCTTCCCTGCTTCTTGGAGTGCAATGCAGTTGCATACTGCTGCCCATAGAGCAACCCAGCTGTGCTTTTTGAGATGCTGGTGCAAGTTTCTAACCCACATCTCCCATAGATTATCTGATTTTACTAGTTCTATAGCAGAACTTGGTCCATCTAGCCCACCTTCCACCACTTATTACAGAATACACCTGACATAATGAAGGGTCAGTTTCCCACCATTTCTCCAGACAGTTTGACTGCCATGGGCATCCTGAGTCAATGTAGCAGTTGTGTCATGTATACAGGCAACTTACTACTCCTTAAACATGCACATACAATATGTGAGAGTTGTACATATACTATGAATCTGGAATCAGTGCTCTGTCTCACATAACATACCAAATATCAAACAGGTTGCCAGCACTCACACTCCACCTCCCACATATACAAACCACACAACACACAAACCCACATACACAGAGGTACTCACTAGAAATATAACAAAAGAGCAAAAAAAATCCTAAGCACAAACCTTCTGGGCAAAACATGGTCCCAATAGCACCAACTTCACACAATAACACATGCATCAGTGTCACACCCGATAACCCCCCAAGGCAGAACATATCTAAATCAGATGTTTTGGTCATAGGTAACTCCATAGTGAGACACACAAATGTCCCCCTCACTATGCTGGACAAGGAGAAGGTCACAGCTGCCCGGCTGATGCCAAGATCCCCCAAATCACCCACACACTCAAGTCTCTCGACAATTACTGTTAGGACTCTTATAGTCCATGTTGGAGTGAATGACTTGAAATATACCTCACTGGATTATATGAAGGGGGACATGATGGAGCTTTCAGATCATGTGTCCCAGGCAGGTATGTACGTCCCTAGCCCTAAGCAGCATTCCTCTCTTACCCAGGATGATGCCACAATACCAAAAAAAAAAAAAAAAAAGATAGACCAACAATTGGTTTAGTATCTTGTGTCAGTTCAGGAGGATCCAGTATCTGACAGCTTGGGATGATATGGTTGATAGACCACTCTGCTTTGCCAGAGAAGGTCTTCATCTGTCATCTCTAGGCTTTAGGTTGCTGACAAAGGTACTTGCATCCCACATAGTGCCTTTTCTAGGCAATCTCATAAGAAAAAAATTCCCAACATAAAAATATCCTCCAGAAACAAACTGCTGCTTAATTCTAGGAATCTAAATCAGACACTGCTCTCACTTGAAGCATCTCTCACCCTGGAAGATCCTGATGTCTGCACAGTGACCGAGATGTGGTTCAAGGCCTCAGAGAGTACCCTGGCCATGAGGAGCTATAATGCCTTCCACACATTCAGACCACACAACGAACATGAAAAAAGTAAGGGAGGAGGAGTATCCATCTTCATTAAAGACAAAAACACCTTTAGACTGGTTAAACAGTATGACTACCTAGAGTTACTTCAAGTCCAACTAACTGTAGAAAAGACCCCCTCCTCATCACTGTTAGTAATAGGTCCCCCATTACAAACCATGAAAACCACACAGCCTACCAGAGGTCCCCCATCACAAACCACAAAAACCACACAGCCTACCTCAACCTACTTCAGTCACTCTAAGTACAGCCAAATACCCTGGTCATGAGTGACTTTAACTATACTTCCATCAACTGGGTAACATATATGAGCACAAACGTGCTTGCCCAAAGGTTGCTGGACTTTGTTAACATGAATGCTCTGGAGCAGATAGTCAGCAGTCGCACAAGGGGAACTAACATTGTTGACATAGGGCTGACCTATATAGGGGATTGCTGCACCACCTCATGTGTGGGGCCTTCCCTGGTAAATTTGATTAATAAATCAGTCCTGTTCGAAGTAACAATCAGTCCTGACCCACACTCAAGAGCAAAAAGGTTAAAAAATGTTTCCAAAGCAAACTATAGCCTACTGAGCAATGGCACCAATAGTTTCAGATGCCCTGCTAACACAAATAGCCATGACACCTGTACTAAGATGTACACAAATGTCCTGTACATACACCTATACAAATGCATGGACATCAACCATACTGGAATAGATCAAATCAAGATCCTTATGAAAAAATAAGCCACCCTGATGTACATCCTGCATAAATAGGTTATACAATAAAAGAAAGAAACTGCTGTCAAAAAAAAAATAGGGAATGGTACCAACAAAGGAAAAGCTCCCTCCAAAGCATAAATAAGCAGATTGGACAGTGTGTAAAATCCTCCAAACCTAATTATGAAACTAAATTAGCACCCCTAGTTAAGGAAAATCACAATGCATTCTTTTGCTACATCTGAAAACTAAAAGGGAAGGCCCAGCTTTGTGCCTGCTAGCAGACAGGTTTGGTGAAAACTTCACCCCCTGTCCCCTCCAGTCATACCCAGTAACATACCTATCACCAGTCCTCTGACTAGTATCTCCAGAGGGCAAGTCATATCATCACTTTCCAAGGCCAAAACCACAGCCTCTACGGAACCGGACAACATCCCAGGCTGCTTATTAATTATTCTCAATCAGGTATTAGTGAAACCACTGAGCAAACTCTTCAATCTCAGTCTTAATGTTGGCTTTGTCCCAGCTGAGTGGAAAACAGCAACCATAATCTCCTTGCGCAAAGGGAATCTTTCAACAGACCCCTGGAACTATAGACCCTTAAGCCTAGCCAGCCTTATCTGAAAGGCCATGGAGAGAATCATCATGGACCTTTATCAACAAGAATATAGATGACCTTCAAATTCTTGACCCAACCCAGTTTGGCTTTGTTAAGGGCAAATCTTGCCTGCTAAACCTGGTGGACTTCTTTGAGAATGTCACCAAGGCCCTGTATGAAGGCAAAACAGTTCACACTACCTATCTTGACCTAGCTAAGGCCTTTGACACAATTCCTTACTCAGGCATCATTGAGAAACTCACCCAGTTAGGT
Source organism: Protopterus annectens (assembly GCF_019279795.1). Classification (NCBI taxonomy): domain Eukaryota; kingdom Metazoa; phylum Chordata; order Ceratodontiformes; family Protopteridae; genus Protopterus; species Protopterus annectens. The sequence continues at coordinate 759,760,919 of NC_056743.1, read as the reverse complement.
ACTAACCCTTACGTGACTAGATGGGTTGCCAACTGGCTCACAAACAGAATGCATACAGTCAAAATTGGGGATGACAACTCTAACTAGAACTGTTACCAGGGGAATTCCACACATTTCTGTGCTAGGCCCCCTACTGTTTGGCAGTTCATTTTCAGAAGTGCATATGAAAATAGATGGCCTATGGCTTACAAAGTTTGCTGATGACTACAAACTGGGTGCAATCATTAAATCTCCCAGAGATGTCAACATAATACAAAATGGGTTTAGAAAGAAAAATGACTGATGTCAAATCCACAGACTTAATATAATGCAAAAAAAATACATTATTATCTCATTTTGCAAAGGAGAAACTCCTGCTAATTACAGCATAAATAATACCCCCCTAAGTTCAACCCCAATTGTGAGAGATTTAGGAATGCAAGCTGATAGCAGTGTTAATTTTGATCATCAGGTATCCACAGTAGTAAGGAAGGCCTTTTTATGTTGCAGACCTCATAATCAAGGGTATAGCATACAAAGCTAAGGAGGTTATAACTCCCCTGTTCTCATTGCACCAGTAATAGAGTATCATGCTCCCTTCTGTATGCACCTTACCAGACATCTTCAGCAACTGGAGAGACCTCGGAGGTTTCTCACCATGAAATTCAGAGCCAACAAGACCTGTCTGACATGGATAGACTTAAGCCCCCATCACTTTACTCAATATTATATAGATTGCTTAGAGGCAACTTGTGCCTGGACTACAGAGCAGTCTTAGAACCTGTGTTGGTGAAGCTGCTGCACATCCACAAATCCAATGGGACAAGATTCACTCACTCTAGGGATCTTAACCTAACCTGCAATATTAACAGGACATGCTGGAGAGACAGATATGTCTCCCAGATGTGGCCACCTCTCTGAAACAAACTCTCACTTCATGTAAAACAGAGCTCCTCAATAACCCTATTTAAGTGTAACCTGGACAACTGGATGAGAAACCATTAATTTATACTGGGGGTTTCACCCATATCCCTCTTAGACAGGGACAGCTGGCGCTGATATTAGATTCACATGCAAACATAGGCTATACATCTTGGTCCATAAGGGAACACGGGTATAACATGGCTAGGCTTGTAGAGGCATTAGGGCCAATAGCTTAGTAACCTCCTATGATTCTATGAACTCCATTTTGGGATCTTGAATAAAATGAAAGAAATAAGAGCTGTAATAAGGTATTCAGCCTTTTGGTGCATTTAAAGCCATCCCATAGTAGCAACAACAACATGATTACTATGAGACTATTATTATAACTATTATTCATGAGTCTCTGCTGTTGGCAGCATGTAATGTTACCACTGTCCACAGATATAGCCTCAATCTTGCCAGTATTTATAAATGTTCATTCAAGAGAAAAAAAACTCTGATGGTTGGGTGCATTTGCCCCTGTGGAACTTGGAACATTGAGACTAATTGCTTTGGGCAACTGATATCTAATAATGATGTCATATCTTGTTACTATGAGAGAGAGGGTTCTAAAAATGTGCCCGTCCTCTAACTACCAACTTCTTCCTAATCAGGGTCACAGTGTATGCAGGTAAGCTCATAACGGTGTCTAGGATAAAGAAGATAATTGTGAAATCAATGAATGAAACAAATGATGCTTCAGGCTGCACATGGCAAATCTCTTCGCCATATATGGCTTGTGGGCCGTGAGTCTGAGCTCTTGGCATTACATCTCCTCCTTGTGTTAGCAGTAAATCAGTGACAGTTCATGTTTTATCCCGTGATATGAGAGGAATCTATTAGCTACTCAACTGTCCCTGCCTATGCATGCATCCCAAATCTAATACTCATCTATTTCCCCAAGATATTTGTTGCATATTCAGGAAATTATTCTGGCAACATGTAATGCAGCTGAATAAAATGCCTAAAATAACTGATAGAAGATGACTGTGACTCTCTCTAATCTGAATGACTGTTATAGTTATCATAAAGTTCCAGAAAATTACTGTTGTAGCTGTCATAAAGTATCTATCCATATCATATCAACCATATTTCCACTGTCTGAATAAAAAAGAAATGTTGAGTTCGCTTAGAATCTCTAACCGTGTTTAATACTTTTCCCTTCAGCATGCTGTCTTTTTTCCTCCATACTCTCTTCACCTTTATTTATTCAAGTAATAAATCAGTCAATAAAATCAAGCATTCATTTTAGTGTGTTTTTGTTTGGTTGTTTGTTCATGTGTTTGCTTGTTTAGTACACTAGTAAGTTTCATCAGGTAACAAACTATTTTAGTGGAGGCCATAGGGGCATTTTTTCAGTATAAAACAAAAAACACACAGACATACCTTTTAAACTGAGAAACATTTCACAAAACTTGGACAAAAATTTCAATAATACAATAACATTAGTAAGTTTAGAAGAACTAGCATGATATTCAGTTTACAAACAAAACTTATAGAGGATTATCATTGGGTGTCCAAACAATCTATTTCTGAACATTCGAGTGGTTTATGGACAGAGAAATCCAATTATAAGTGATCGTAGTTAATGTAGTACAGCTTTTAGACCTTACAGCATGTCTCTGACATTTGACGTTAAGAGTTTTGCTGAATTCAAAGTACAATCACTGTGCTCCATTTACTGCACATTAATTCTACAGCTCCAGAGAACAAACTGAAGAAGAGTTATCCGGGAAGAGGGGAATCATGCCAAAGGGAAGAGAAAAAGACTGAAGGGAAGAGGGGAGGGACAAGAATCTAAGGGGGGGACAATATACAAGGATGAGTGAGATAAGGGAAGCTTAAGAGGTAAAAACAAATGAAACTGTTGCAAAAAAGAATATAAGGATTAGCTAATAAATTAGATTAAGAATATTAATGGAAAATAATGCCATAGGGCATTTTCACATCAGAGAAAAATTAGGTTTGATATTTGATCTTAAAAATGTCCTTCCAGGGTTCTTGTAATTATGTATATAGATTTTATATATATACATATATATATATATATATATATATATATATATATAAAGTGCATTTTTGTTATATCTATATATAGGGCAGCTGGTACTTTCACGAGGCTGAAGAGTCATTTGTGTCTAGTTTAGGTATTGTTAGAATTCTAGTAAATGGATTGAGTATAGCACTTCACAGCTGGCAAGATTATTTTGGGAGTTTAGTAGCAAGATGACCTTTTTATTGCAAGTGTGATGCATTTTGTGCTCTGCAATAATAAATTATATAATTTATCTAGTTGAATAAAGGCCTAAAGAGATTAACCAGGTCAGGATATTATTAAAAGTGCTTTGCACAGAGAGCCTGGCTTCCATTTTTATATGGCTGAACAAATCAAACGAGTCAGTAGCATATATACGTCTTTTCTCCACACTGTTTCTTCACTTTATTGACAAAAGAATAGAAAGCAAAGGCTAGAGCATTGAGCTTCAAGGGAACTTAAGCAGGAACTCACAGAGAGGAAAAGGTAAAATCCATGTCATAGCTTTTGTCCTGTCTTTTAACTTGAAAACTACTGCAATGTGTTATGAAAAGGACACAAGAAAATAATATGATCCAGTATGGGGTAATGACTGATGGTGTCATATTCCTTAAACGCATTCATGACTTGTTTCATTTTTAGCTGTAGTTGTACATTTTTAGTGAGCTTCATTTTATCTTTTGCAATTTGCAGTCTCCAGGCTACTCATAGGGAGGTAGGGGTGTGACTGTGTGTGTGTGTGTGTGTGTGTGTGTGTGTGTGTGTGTGTGTGTGTGTGAGTGTGTGTGTGTAAAAATTTGTATTCTGCAATATACTAGCATTCCATCCATAATTGATTTCAAATAACTTGTATCCACTAGTGTCACTTTCTTTTTAGAATAATTAACAAACAACTCAGGTCAAACCAACTAAACATGAGATTGTTTTAAGTAGAATTAAATTTAATGAAGTAGCCTTAAAACTGAATTGCCAGTATTGTTTAACTATGGCTTACATCACGGGTGGGTAATCTACCACCCTAACAGCAACGAGTAGAAGTCAAACATATTTTCTCGATACTTTAGATAGCAGTATCTTGAATACCGATAACTGGCATCATATGATGACACATTATAGTGTTACTTTTCGTCATGATATTTTTAATATGATTTCTTTCAGAATTAACAGTTGCATTGACTGCAATTAATATGAAATGTATCCAATAAATTTACAGCTGAGGTTGTGCAAACGGGGCAAGTGCCCCAGGTGCAAAGTTTTGCAGGGTATGATCAGCTGATCTCAATCACTCTTTAATAGATGCCGACATTTAACAGCTGGTATATTGCATTTCTGGTCAAACCAGAGTATTGTAGTGCACTGTATGTAGTCTAAATTGTAGCAAACTGCTAGCTACATTTGTTTCTTTTTTTTTTTTTTTTTTGTAGGTGAAACCTGAGCACTGCAGTGCTCCTTGTGTGGTTTAAACTGCAGTAACTGCAGTTTGCTACAGTTTAAAAAAAAAAAATTGCAGAAATGGACCTGATTGGTTCCTGCATATCAGGAGCCACAGGTACTTGATTGCTGATATTTCTTTTTCTTTCTCTTTTAATGAAGAACAGCAGCAGGTGGGAGGAAGGATTTTTTTTTCTTCTCTCCTCACTTGAAAAGGTGGGGTATGGATCATGTGCTGTACTGCAGAATGTCACTTGGCTTCCTGTTGTTTGGCAGTAGTAGTCTTTTTTTTTTTTTTTTTTTTTTTTGTTCTTCAATTGAAGAGTTAAGGTGGTGGGACAGGTATAGGTAGCCATTTGAACCAGCTACATCTCCAAGCATGTCTGTCCATCTGAGTATCGTCTCCTTATCCTGGCAAAAGAACGTCTGCATGCATAGATGCCAATGACTTTTGAAAATTATTCTTGGTACGTTGCTCAAAAAAATGATGCATTGCCATGGCCTACACTATCTACCTGGAAACAATTAAAACAAGAATGTCTCTGATGACAATAATGCTTTTTGATCTCAAAGGTATGTTTAGGTGACTTAAGCTAGCATATGATGCTTAGACAAACTGACAGTGATTTGGAGAGCTCATATAGTCCATTGTAAGAACTGTGCTTGCTCTAGACTCAACAACTAGCTACATTCATTAAGAAGGTATACCACTAACCAGCTTTTAAAATGAAAATCATTATAACTTAGAAAACGTGCAGTCAAGCAACACTTACTCTTAATGAAACTGGATTCTGCATGTCATACATAGATTATGCAACACAAAAGAGCTACTGAACTAAACTGTGAATAAACGCATTGATAAAAATCAAGATGTCAAGTATAAAACAAGCAGGTTAAATATTTAAAAACAAAAAAACCTTAAGATCTCAGGCCCAAAAGTAATAGTCATCCTCAAGAAAACAGTCCAGTAGGTGAAAGAGGAAACAAACAGTACATTTATGTTACCTGAAGGAAGACTCTGCCCCAAAATCTGAAGAAATATGTATTTTAGTCAAACTGACATTATATGTGCTACTAATACATGAGAAATATTCCAACTATGGTGAATACATAATACATAAATGAGAATAAAACAATGTGTTACATCACATAATTAGTCTGAGACTCAGTATGTACTCAGAGCTTATTAATTGCAGTTTTACAAAACTATTTATGGGGTAGATTCATAAGTACTCAGGGCATATTACTGCAATTTTCAAAACTGTTTATTGAGTGGTTTCATATGTACAACAGCTGATCATATAGTAAGTTTCAAAGCAAGTATGTTTGTACAGACAGCCTCTAGAGCAGGAGAAAGCACATTTTTTTAGTATAGTAAAAGTATTTAGATACATACAGACAAGTAAGTTTAATAGCTTGTATTTTAATAGGTTGTATAGTATACTTGATTTATTACTGTTACAGTGGCAATTTCAATTATATTTGGAGGAGCTTTTACTTTAACGTCTTTTCACTACTGAGGTAGTATTTAGGGAATCAATGTGATTATCCATTATTATCACAGCAGTGATAGGTATAGGAACATCTAAGCTGTGATGTCATTGTAGTTCTGAATTGGGTATAGCTAATCTTCAATTGCATTTTTGTAGTTTTGTGGTTCCAACTGTGATGTGCTAATTTCGTAAAATCTGGTCAGCAAAAGCTAGGATGAGTTGTACTCTTTTTCAGAAACTCAAACTCAGGACCCTCAAATGCCATGTACCCTTCAAAACATCATAATCCTAGATGATGCAAGCTACATAACATTCCTGTCTACATCTACTTTTCTTGTTTTGGAAATTGTAGTCCTTGGCTGAATGTGCTAGTCTTCATACAGCTGTCATGGTCACATGGTCCATTCACTTTCCATAACAGAGTGCATACTATCTGAGACTGATTCGACTGCTTATTTGTGGGTAAGGGTTAGACAGTAGATGCTGTGCTGAAGCCTGAAAATCAGGGAAATCGGAAGAAATGAGGCAAGGCCTGGCTTTTATAGATGATAACATTTACAAAGGATAGAACAATGGTTTTCAAACTGAGCTTGTGAAATGAAACTGCAGATTTTGTTTATAGTCTTGTAGATTAGAGTTACAGTAGGTAGTTCTTTTATCAATTATTATATCAGGATATTGATCACTAGAGCTGTCATGTGTGCCTTTATTGAAGCTGAGCATGTTTTGAACTTTAGCCATTATGAGCAGTGCTGTCCTTGAAAGATGGTGAGGAATCCTTACATACTTATACACATTTCTGTAGGTGATAAAATGCCTACATCCTCTAGAAATAATTAACTACTGTGTGTTAGACCCTGTTGTAAGTCAGATGCTGCCTCATGATAGCTAATATAAAAGGACTAAAATATGAATACATATATGGTCCTGATGTTTTGTTCAAACCAAATTAACCAAGCATGGACAAACCACAACTACAAACCAAGGCTGCAATTACAGTATAGTAGTATAAAGATCAGTTTGCACTGCAAAACTAGACTTTAGTCATCCACAATATTTTGCAGATACATTCCATTAGGCTGTGTGTAGTAAGATATATTGTCAATACAAGGAAAGCTGTCTGGTAGTAGCTCAAAAAAATCTATATACAGTATGATGCAAAGTTTCAAATCAACAGTTCTTTTCACAAACTGAACCACTATCTTGACTTTATCATCCATTTCAAGTTAAGCAATTTTGTTTCCAATCCAAGGCAACCAAGACAAGCTTCCTGAATTATAATCTTTATTTCCCTTTAACGCCTCCAGAAATGCATGCTCCAATCTCCCTGCAGTCAAGCCTGTGCCCAATGTAGCGGCAAGATCATGTTCACATTTGTAAGTATACTCCTGACTATCTGCGAGATGTACTCATATTTTGTTTGGCCTTTCTGACACACTTTCACATGAAGTATGGCTATGTTTTCCATAATGTCCCATTTTCTAATTCTAGGGGGTCATAGTCTAACTCTTACAATTATATATTCTGCAATACCCAGGCACATCATCATTCACTTGGACGGACTGTAGCAAAGATGGCACCTTTAAGATTATATCTCTAGCTGTTACAGATGTAGCCCTCCTATCTGCCATAGCTGTTCTAATCCTTGTGTCATAACGGAAGATGGTCATTCAGCTTCTCAGGCACTGCATGTTGGCAGAGTCAAATTTCTTTACATACAGATTCAGAACCAGTTTTAGTGGGACACCTCTGTCTGTTCATAGCTTTGGCTTAATTGTTACCATTAGCTCCTTACAATTTATGTAGTGCTCTGATTATCTACAGAGCTTACTACTCACAGCTTTGCTGTCATTTTTTGCCTGTGGTGCATGACTGATTAACATACTTTGCTGAAATATTGACAATATCACACTCATGGGTTTATCTCTGCCTACCTCCCTGATGATCCAGTTATAAACCTGGATTAGGTAAATATTATGAAATATCTCAGTGTGAAAGCATGAAGGAACTGAATCAGCACTACTTTCTCTTCCAAGGACTCAAACCTTGATGTTAATGCTACTATTACTAATTTGTTGGCCAATGAAGTTTTTTTTCCTGCAATGTTCTGGGGTTGTTCTTTTTTGCTGAAGGGCTCAATAACTATTTGCTTCTTGAATTTAATTTCATAGGTGTGCACTAGGCTAGAGACCACAATCATCTTTTTAAGCCTAGCCATGCATCCCAAATCTCTGACAAGTTCTGGTACCCTTGCTAAGTGTAAGGAGGGGCTTGGGAGATGAAACATTTATTGGCTTACCTTTGTCCATTAGAGACATAGGTGCCAAAAACAGGGATAAATTTCCTATTTCCCATCTAGTTGTCCAAGTTATACTTGAATTGGGTTATGGAGGAATTCTGCTTCACATGGTTAAGGAGCCTATTCCAGAGAGGGGGTAGTCTCTGGGATACATACCTGTCTCTTCAGCAAGTCCTATTTATATCACAGGCAAAGTCTAAGTCTTTGGAATGGGTAAATCTGGTGATGTTTGTTTTATAGATATGTCGGAGGCCTATCAACGTGGGGTCTGACAATGCCTTGTATGCCAGACATAGATCTCCCCTCAACAGCTTGTATGAAACAGAATACATGCATAGGGCTTTGAGGTGGTCTGAAAAGGACATGTTACTTATGTTCTGTATTCTTTTAATGAAGAACCTATGTGGACTTTCCAATTGTTGGATGTTCCTGGTTAGATACATACCACAGGGGTCACTATAGTCAATGATAGGTCTGATTAATGCTAAATACAGAAGAACAATGACTTCCTTGGATCTAGATTGCATAGTTGTTTATAAGCTGCACTATACTGACTGATTTCCTCACTAATGCAGACAAATAATGGTCAAGTGCTAGATTACAATGTGTGTCTCCAAGTCCCTGACTACTTGGGTCAACTCTTAGAGGTGTGTTGTCAATATATTCAATACCAGGCATGAATGACTTACTGAAGGATACTATTATGCATTTTCTTGCTATTTAGTTTTAGACCATGGCTCTGGCACAAAATATTTGTCAGTGTTAGCCATTCCTGGAGAACATTATTGTTGTGGAGGATTCAATGACCGTTCCTAATTTGCAATCATCTGCAAATTTTGTCAGCCAGAGGCCCTTGACATTGGTCTTCACTTCAGAGAAGTAAATGCCAAAAAGGAGTGGTCCCAGGACCGATCCTTAAGGGTCTCAACATGTGACTGGCCACTTTGTAGAATGGAATCCCCGATTCTAACTTCCAGGGTCCTATTTGTGAACCAGCTGGCTAGCCATTGGGTGACAAATGGGTTTACACCTAACATTCTTAGTTTGTCATCAATGCCCACATGGGGAATTCTGTCAAATGCCTTTGGACAGGCCAAGATAAGCAGTGTGAACTGTTTTTCTCTCACCCATTGCTTTGGTCACCTTCTCAAAGATGTCAACTAGATTGAGCAGGCATGACCTGCCTTTGATGAAATTAAATTGGTTTGGGTTATTGTCTAGAGGATTCCTGTGCCATTATTGATCATTTCCATGATACTTCTTTCCATGGCTTTGCATACGAGACTAGTGAGACTACTGAGACTTACAAGTCCGTAGTTTCCAGCTTCTTTAAATTGTCCACCTTTGTGCAGATGGATGTTGCTGTTCTCTATCTGTTAGGCATGGAGCCTGTTTGGAGGGTACAGTTATGTAGCAATTCTAGAGGGCCTGATACATTATGTTTTATGCTATTTAGAAGGCAGCCTGTGATACTGTCTGGGCCTATCGATGCAGTGTTCTTGTCCTTAGAGAGAGACTATCAGTAAGCAACCTGTTGAAAATTTTTGTTGATTTCTTACGAAAACTCAGAATTTTTATGGTGATGATGGTTGTCATCATCAGCTCACTTTTCCCATTTTCTGCATGGGGTTGTGGTGTTGTGTCAACTGCTGTCATCTTTTTCTGTTCGATGACATACTCTTACCTTCTTCGACACTCATGCTTGAATGTTCCAGGTCTTCTCTCACAATCCATCCATCTCATTTCATCTTGCCTTCTTCCAGTATGTCTCAAATCTTCTTCACCAGATTGCCTTCTGCTTTTTTCCACATATGCCCAAACCACTGTAATGTAATCTGTTGTCTTTCACCTTTTCAGCAGTTGGAGTTTATTTGCTTCTGCTCTTATATCTTCATTTCTTTGTCTCTCACACAGTGTGCATCCTATCATCATTCTCAAGCACTTCATCTCCATCACCTCTAACTTCAACTGCTCTGCCTTTACTGCCCAGGTTTATGTACTTTACAGTAATACTTGTTACACCACTGTTTTGTACACCTAACTTTTCACCTCCTTTGGCATTCTTCTGTCATAAATTACATATGACATTTTCTGCCAATTGGCTGCAGCCCCTGTAATTCTAGCTTTGACCTCCTCATTCAGACTTCCCTTCTCCTCTATCACCCTTCCCATATACTTGAAGCTGGTAACCTGTTTCACTATTTTCCCTTCTATCTCAGTTCTCAGCTTCTCCTGATTCCCCTATTTGCTGCCATTACAACTGTCTTATCTGTATTCAGTTTCATCCATGTGCCTTTAATTTGCATTCCAATCACCTATCCTTTGCTGACGTTCTTGCTCAGGGTCTACCTGTAATGCCACATCTTCTGCATATAGCAACTTTGTTGATCTATTCCCTCTAACCTGTTTGCTAATGTAGCCAATCACCATTATGAACAGCAGTGAGCTCAGAGCTGATCCCTGATGTATACTCACTCCCACTGGGAACCCCACTGTGAGTGTGAACACTACAAGTACTTGAGTCATTGGGTTGTTGTATATAGCCTGCATTAATTCTACCAGTATTTCTGGGACTTCACACTACTGCAGGACTGCCCAAATCAACTTTCTTGAAATCTTGCCATAAGTTTTCTCCAAGTCTTGGAATGCCCGGTCTCTAGCTTCTTCTCAACTATATGTATTACTGCTAATGTCTGGGTCAATTGTGCTGCATCCTGATCTAAATCCAAAATGCTCATCTCCCATCTTACTCTCTTCTACTGTCATTCATTAGTCACCCACTCCAGAATTTGAATGCAGTGTGATAGGAGTCTCTATACTGCCCACAGTTGTGAATCTTACCCTTGTTCTTGAATACTGGCATTAGTAAGCTTATTCTCCAATCATATGGGACATGCCTCTCTCTCTACACTGATCTTAGGAGCCATTTCCTCCCATTTCACTTAGCATCTTTAACATATCTGTTGTGACCTCATCTGAGCCTGCAGTTTTCCCTGACTTAATTTTCTTTAGTGACATCTTTAATTCTTCTAGGTTGGGCTCCTCCTCTTCTTTCATCATAGGCTGTGTCTTGGGCAGTACATCTTCTGTAGGGTTTTTTTCATTCAGATGCTGCTGGAAGTACTCCTTCCATCTGCCTTTGATGTCTTGTGGACTGGTGAGCAGGTTGTTGCTGGCATGCCTTATGAAGGGTGTCTGACTTTTTTTTTTTAATTTTCTATCTTTGATTTGCAACCTGATATTTTTTCTTTGTGCCATGTACTGCGTCACTTACCAGAAGCTGTTAACGTGCCTCTGATGCTTTCTACTTGACTACTGCAACAATCACTCTTAGCCTCTTTGCTAACCAACCAGTATTCCTTGTTAGCTTGGTCAGTCTTTTTTATCTTCCACTTTTTTCCACACTCTTTATTTTGATCACTTCCTGGACTTCTGCATTTTAGCACCACCTTTCTTTATGTACTTTATTTGCATACCTGGTTGACTGCATATCTGTTCTGTAGTCCTTACACATTCTGTTTTGAGGCTCTGCCATTCTTCTTCAACACTAACTATTCCCTCCTCTTCTTGAGGGCTAGAACCCTATATAATTCCTTGAACTGTTGTGCTTTCTCTCTAGTCAAGCTCCAGGTCTTATGTCTGGTCTTTGTTGACCTTAGAACCTTCTGTGACCACTGTTCGCAACTGAATGTGGTTACCAGTGGATTACGCTATGGGCCAACTGTTTCACTGGGGATGACTTTACAATTGCTGATTTTACATCACTGCCCTTTCTGTACTAGCAGGAAGTCTACCCAAGTTGCACTTTGGTCACTTTTGTGTGTGTTCTTGTGACTGTCTCTTTTGTTGAACCATGTATTTGTTGCCATCAATCTATTTGCCAGACAGAAGTCTAGAATGACCTCTACTCCTTTATTCCTGTTGCCCCAAACATGTGGACCCAGGCAATCCTCATATCCTGTTCTTTCTGTCCCGATATGTTTTCAGGTTATGCATTATCAACACCAATTCAAGTTGTCCTGCTTCATCTAGTACACCTTGTAACTGTTGTCTGAATACCTGTACAGTAGCTAGGGTGGGGGCAAGAGAGGCAACTGTCCTGAGCACAAAGTATTGGGGAGAGATGCTATTAGCCAATTCCAATTGCTCTTTATTGCAATACCAGCTTCTAAAAGCTCGTATTGCATTTGTGGTCAAACTTGAATGTTGTAGCTTATTTGTGTTTGCTTGCTACAATGTACAAGTAAAAAAAAAATCTCTCTTTTTTTAAGTAAAACCTGAGTGCTACAGCACTCCATGCAACAAGGCAGAGTATGAACTGTAGCAACTGTTTGCTAAATTTGTAGCAATGAGTTTGCTAGAGTTTAAATAGAATAAGCTTAAAAAACCCTCAAATATGAACATAGTAACATTCTGTAAAGGCAGGATATAATCTGTCGTAACTGTTGGCTACATTTGCAGCAAGCAATTTGCTATGGTTTAAAAAAGGAATCTTTTTTTTTTTTTTTTTTTTTTTTACACTAAAACATGAGCACTGAATCACTCCATGCAGGCAGGTGTAAACTGTAGAACTGTACAGTTTAAAAGAAGAAATGACCTCTCCTAACCTAACCTAGGTCTCAAAACCTAATCTCTATTCATAAACCCAAACGTCCCGCTGGTCAGCTTCTACTTTCCTTCTCCCTAGGTAAAAAATGGAACTCTCTTCCTTCTTCACTTAGGACTATCCCCAATATTGAATCCTTCAAAAACCAACTCTTCCTTCACCTATCCTCCAAATGGAAATGCTCATGCTTTCACCCTACATAAACTTTCCCTCCAAGCTCTACTTGCTCTACTTACTCCTGCTCTATTATACTCTCAAGCTTAATCCCATCTATCCAAAGAGCCTGTACTAGCAGATGTCAAATTAACTACTACCCTGTGAATATATAAAAAAAAAAAAAAAGTCTCATCATGTATATTAAATTTGAATTATTTTTTTTCATTTTTTGAATTTATAACCTACATTTTGTAACTTTATTGGTTTTTTTTTGTATTTTGTACTTCTTCTACAACATTTTGTAACCTTTGTATTTTGTAACCTACACTGTATTGTATTGCACATGGAGCTTTTCTCCCCGGGCCTCCACTGAAAATGGGCACTTCTTGGCCCAGTGGACTTCCCCGGTAATCAAACTGAAATAAAATAAATAAATAAATAAAATAAATAAATGCTATTTTTCTTTTTAAATAAAATATGTTATAGGAAGGCTGGGGCAAGGCACTGAATCTCCATTTTTTTCCCCAGGGGTGTGTGTAAATGTAATTGTAATAAGCCGATCAGTTACAGCTTACAGTGGCAGATCTAGGAATCTGCAAAAGGTGTGTGTGGGGGGTGCACTCTGGTTAGCTGACTAACAGGGTGGGAGTGGGAAACTGGGACACTGGGTTTGGAGAATGTAGAAAGATCAGCTTATGATGTTCTGATATCACATGTGAAAAGACAGCAACATACATTCAGTTGCAGATGATTCTGCTCTGGATGTTGTAGGAGAAATAAGTTTTTCCCGTGCAGCACACAGCATATTTACAAATAGAACAAGTTTTTTCAACATCTGTCTGAAAGAGATGCTTGGTTGCCCATAACAGGTCACAGTCCCATCAACTGTCATAGCTGGCATACACATTGTTATAACCTAGGAAAGAGTCCCACTGAAGGTGATTCTGGCCAAATTTGTTTTTATAAGTAAATAATGATTTATATGGAAACAGTGAAGTTCAGTTAATTAAAATTAACACAACAATTAAGAAAGTAGATGTTATGAAAAAATCCCAAAAAGTAAATACTCAGTTTAGTAATTATATTAATCGTATAGATGATGTTACTAAATCAGACATTTCCATATAAATACCATCTGAGTAAATACTACCTGAGCTTTTATTAACAATGCTATTTCAGTTTCATTTTGGATTTCTCTCTCTGTTAAACCTGAAAACCTTCAGTGTCTTCCCTTTCATCAAGAAATTCCAGTTTACAAGTCAAATGACCTCTAATCTAGCCACTATGTGAACAATTACATGCCATATTTTGATTACAATTTCACAAGTAATAAATATGTTTTGCAACATATGCTTTAAATAGGATGCTTTGTTAAAATAAGATATTTCACAAACCATATCGGCAATAGAGAAAACCCAAGTATAACAATCGGTTTTAATCTGGGTAAGTCATCGGGGACTTGGCTGCTTGTATTGATAACAGACTCTTCACTGACCCTCTTACGTCTGTGGTGGTTAGAAAATCCTTTAGCTTTAAACAACATATCTTTTATATTATCCTACCATGGTCTAATAATGTTGTAGTACCACTTTATTCCTTCCTTATTAAGGCGATCATTGAATATAATGCACAATTCAACATGTACCTCACTAAACACTTAAACATGCTTAAAGCCCAGGCAAAGTTTCCTCACTAGACCAACTAAAAGCAAAGTCCATACACTTTGTTTCACACAGACTCCTCAGGGATGAGCCTTGCTCATGAACAACCCATCAATCTAGGGGGCTCCTTTACCTAAATAGAACCATTTTAAAGCAAACATGTGTTCTGGAGACTTAAACCTATACTAGAATATCAAACACAGCAAACAGCATGAGTGGTACATAAACCAGTGATCTTTATTTCTGAAATAGGCCGCCTTTATATATCAAGCAGAGAAATTCCATAGCAACTTTTAAAACCACTCTGAATTACTGAATGGAAGACCCAAACCTTTACCCATGCCATAAGGGGGAAGTCTGACTTAAAGGCGATATTCTTAATCTTCCACCAGTATTGGGTGATGGGGCTGAAATTTTTGATAGCCCCTTAGCATTAAGGCTAACACTAACCAAGGAGCGTCAAATGTACCATATCTTTACATTTGCTATGAAGCTTTACGAATGTGTTTCTTATTTGCTGAACAGCTGTCATGTTGCATCATGAGAACTGCTGCCCTCCTTGGCATGTGATATTCAAAGGGAATCTTTATTCTTGTTTTGGTCACTCATGTGTTTTTGGATTTACTTCTAATTTTTAGGATTGGCTGTTTTGCAATCTAGAGGTATTAGAAATGGAATCCTCTTTTAACCATGAGACTCCTAATAAGGCTTGCTGGAAACTTGTGAAACTATATATACACCCCAAAAATAAAATAAAAATAACCTGCACCAATAAACATATTTACAGCATTTTTATTTGTCTAGAGCAGTAGTATTACATGCTACTTTGTTCACAACCAAATTTGCACTTTCTGATTAAGCACTGTTAGCTGTAAAAAAAAAATAGGACACCATTCCCAGCCCCAAACACAAGTTCCAGTAACATTCTATGTACACCTCTAAGCAGGGCTGGTTTTGGAAATGGAGAAGGCTGAGTCAGAATCCACTTACACAGTCTGGGGTGTGGGGGCCTTCAGACCTCCTAGAAGTAGCAAGGGTCTCATCGTTCTGTGATGTATTTTATGCTTTATTTTTGAAAGATAAACACTTGTTAACCCGATGACCCAGAAGAGTTATGCTTATGCCTGCTATTATTGTGCTTGGGAACAAATAAAAAATCAGTGATATTTTACACACACACACACACACACACACACACACACACACACACACACACACACACACACACACACACACACATACAACACAAGCATAAGTCATAGCAAAACTACACTAATTTCAGCAAACTGCAATACACTGTGACACTAGTACTGCAACACTAGACCAGTGACTATTGTTTAGCAATCATCAGTAGTAAAGCACACCTGTCACTGTCCCTGATTTTGCCTTATACCTTTTTGCCCTATGCCTTGTAAAATGTTTGATTTGCTGGTAAATCATTCAGGATTACAGATGGTCAAATAATTTCAGATATTAGAGATGTATACTTATTGTCCAGAAAATGCATGTTGATGCAAAACCACGTCATTTTGACATTTAAAGGTGTCCCTGATTTGGAACATTTCTTCTGCCATTAGATTTCACTTTGCCTGGAATTCTTGAGTGAAGTAGTTGAGAATTACAAAACCTGCCAGTATTTATAAAATTTCCTGAAAGATAATGCCTTCCCTTTGGAATCCAGAATAAGCACCTGGGTGGCTGATCTCTAACACTTACATTGCTCATGTTCATTCACAGATTACTGGCTTTATCCTAGGAGGGTCATATCACAACCTTGTTTAGGAAAAAGCACAAAACTGACAAATGAATGATCTCTGATTTTCTCCTAACCAGCAGCTTTTGTGGGCCCCCCTCACAGTCAAGAATGATTGGGGGAATCCCTGTGGCCTTGTATATTGCAAGTGCCTGAAACCAGCTATAATGTTAGTTTTTTTGTGGAGGTAATGTTCCAGCAGAATTTAACTATGACAAGCATACTATGTCATTGATAAAACATGAAACTAGGAAGGCTGTGACTTGACAACAAACTGTTAATACAACTAGAGATGTCTTTTAACTTTAAAGGATAAGAAGTGGCATCAGTCCTTAGGTCCTTAGGATTCTTCATCCTAAGTCTTATTGTCTATTAAGTACACAGGGTTGCTGTACTAGATTTTGTTGATTTGAAAAACATGCATCAAAATTTCAAACTAAGATAACTTGTTGTAGTTGGGGCCCCCAGCACCTGAAAGGTTCAATGGTGCCTAAAACGCATCATGAGTATCAGATGCCTCAACTCATTTCCATATTTCTCATCTAACTACTGTGGGGAGCTAAAATCACAAATATATTTTACATATTGCTGTTTTATATCTAAAAAGTTGCCAACTTTAGCATCCATTTTCAGAAGGATATGAAGTCTGAATCTCAAATATCTGACATTATTTAGAAATTGCACTCATCAATGTTTTGCCAGAAGATCCCATATTTTATGAGGAACACACTAAGATATGAGATAATTTCAGGGATGCTTTTCAAATATATCCTGAACACTGTTACTGTAGAGGCCATAACAAGTATTAATGCTTCTTATTCTCTTTCTCACATTTTCTTTTACTCATTCTCACTTTCATATTCTTTTTTCGTATTCTCTCTCTCATATTCAGTTTCTCTCTCTGTGTCATATTTTCTTTTTATCATTATTTCTCTATCACTTTCATATCCTCTCCTCTCTCATTTTCTTTTTCTAATTCTCTTGATTTCATATTATTTTCCTTCCTAGTTCATATTGTTTCTTTTTCCCTCTCCTTATATGCTGTTTCTCTCTCTCATACTGTCTCCCACTGTCTCTCTTCCTGTCTGTCATTATCTCTCTCCTTCCTGTTTAAGCCAATACCTCCCACATAAGACATATGATGTGCACATAGTTAGGAGAGAGAAGCCATGAAAAACTCATAAATGAAACAGAACTTATCAAAACAAGTAGCCAGCCATATTCAGTAATAATATATTATATGCACAAATTAAAACGAAAAAGTAGCCACTGGAAATGTTCACATAAAAAAACTGAATGTACATGCTGTAAATGCCAATAATGTGTAATAAGAAATGCTTGCAAATAGCCTAGCACATATATATGATCCTATGAAGGAAACTACTAGAGTGCAACAAAAAAATGTTCATAAAATTTTATATAATGCAAAGCTAGAAGGAAAAATCCAATGCTGTTCACCTCTCTGTGAGACATATTCGGTTAAGAATTAATTTACTAACCTTACTGTTCATTACTTTGGATCTCCACAGGAAGTTAAATCACAAGCCGGCAAAATAGGTCTGAAGGAGTCAGTGGAACCCACAGATAAGGAATACCGCAGCTCAGCAAAAATAAAACAAAATGCCAAGTATAATAGAAATAAATCTAACTGACAAAGCAATTCCATGGCAGTACAAATCAGAAACCTAAACAAAGCAAGGGGACTGATCTATAAATTTAGGCAAAGTCAAAACATGCCATTAGAACAGAAGCAGCCAATAAAGATTTTCCATTCCAGACTTTCAAACCTTGCCCAGTCCCTATCACTTACGCATACACTCAGGTCATTGGATCACAGTTACCAATATGACTCAGTCATAGTCCATGTGGGAGTAATGACCTGAGGCGTACCTCCCTACACTATATGAAGAGGGACATCATAGAATTTTCAGAAAGTGTGTCTGAGGCAGGTAGGAGTCTAGCATTGAGCAACATTTTACCTTCTCCAAGGATGATGCCACAATATGGACAAAAATGATTGACTTTAATAATTGGCTTAGTTTCTGGTGTCATTCTAAGGGGGGTGCAATATTTGTCAGCATGGAAGGAGATGGTCAACAGACCAGTTGCTTTGCTAGGGATGGTATGCAGCTCGGCCCTCTAAGCTTTCGATTATTAGCTAAAACATTGTCTTCCCCCATAGTGCCTTTTTTAGGTAATGCCAAACTGAGAGTACTTCCGACATAGCAAATCAAAACCAAGAAAATCTTAAGGTATTACTGCTCAATGCTAGGAGCCTAAACATACGACACCAGTCCCTGAGAGAATGCTGATAACTGTGCAGTCACAGAGACTGGGTTAAAGCCACAGAGGGCACACCAACAGTGTAAGGTTATAATGCCTTCCACACATTTAGACCAGCTACTTCACAGGCAGGGACTAAAGGTGGAGGTGTCTTTATTTACATAAAAAATAAATATACTTCAAGGCTGGTCAAACAGGACAATGCACTTGAGCTGCTCCATGTTCAAATCACCATAGGTAAAATCCAATACTACTTCATTGCAAGCTATAGGTCCCCCTCTATGACCCATGAAACCCATACCATGTATTTAAACTTATTAGAAACACTAACCATCCAACCAAATTTCACATTCATGGGTGACTTTTATTACCCCACTATTAACTGGGAATCCCATACAACATCAAGCATACATACACAGAGATTCCTGGATTTTGTAAACAGAAACTCCTTGCAACAGATAGTCAATACACCAACTAGGGGTGCAACAATACTGGATCTAGTTCTCACTAATATGGGAGAGTGCTGCACACCCCCTTACTGTAATGCCTTCCATGGTAAGGTCAGAACACAAAATGGTCTTTTTTGAAGTAAAAATAAAACCTGGACCCCCATCTAAACCGGGAATATTCAGGAACTATTCTAAGGCTAACCTCCTGCTATTGAGAACCTGGGAAAATTTCAAGCTCCTATAAACCCTGAAAACACTTCTGCCTATGCAAAACTTTTCACAGAAACCATGTACAAGCATGTTAATAGCTGTATAGAGGCAGCTGCACCCACCAGGAAGAAGCACAGGACTAACTAAAAAAACAAGCCACCCTGGTGGAATCACAAAATCAATCGGATGCATAAGAAGAAGAAAATCAGGGCAAAAATTAGGAGGTGCAGCACCCAGCAGGATAAAGGCACTCTCATTAAACTAAACAAGCAACTCAGAGGACAAATAAAGTCTACCAAAGCCAAATTTGAGGTAGGTTTGGCCTCTCAGGCCAAGGACAACCACAAAGCATTCTTTAGCTATGCCCGCAACCTTAAAGACAGTACACAATTGTGTACAGAGCTCATTGTAAATGAAGCCACCTATACTGAGCCAGAATTTCAAACATTTCAGTTTGAGCGTTGGGAGGGTGGCCTAATGGTGAAGGTGTTTGCCTAAGAAAACACAAGGTATACGGTTTGAATCTCACAGGGGATAATTGGCTAGGCTTAAAATGGATCATAAGGGTAGTTAGCTTAGTACTAACCTATGAACCTATAAGAAGATATAGCAATCCTTCCTGGCTGATAAATTCAGCCCCAACTTTACTCCTCTCTCTCTCTCATACTTCCCTCAGGAAATATCATCAAATATAACTCCCCCTACTATCACTAGGAAACAGGTCCTTAATGCTCTCTCGAAGACCAAGAACATTGCATCAATGGGCCCAGACAATATCCCAGGATGCCTTCTAAATAGTATGAAACATGACCTATCAGGGCCTCTGGAATTACTATTTAACTGCAGCCTCCAAACTGGCTTCATGCCTCATGAATGGTGAAAGGCAAGAGTCATCCCTCTGCACAAAGGTGGGCCATCTACAGACCCATACGTCTCACTAGTCTTATATGTAAAGCCATGGAAATAATTATCATGGAGATGATCAATAGAGGTATAGTAAACCTCCAGACACTGGACCCAACCCAGTTTGGTTTCATAAAGGGCAGATCATGACTACTCAACCTGGTGGACTTCTTTGAGAAGGTCAACAAAGCAATGGATGAGGGCAAAATCGTTCACACTGCCTACCTTGACCTGGCCAAGGCATTTGACACAATACACCAACTTGGGCATTGTTGACAAACTCAGGAGGTTAGGTACAAACCCATATATCACCCTGTGGATAGGCAACTCGCTCAAAGACAAGACCCAGGAAGTTAGAATTGGGGAGTCCACCACTACAAAGAGGCCAGTCACAAGTGGAGATCCTCAGGGATCAGTCCGTGGACCGCTCCTTTTTGGCATTTACTTCTCAGAAGTCAAGGCCAATATCAGTGGTCTCTGGCTGACTAAATTTGCAGATGATTGAAAATTAGGAGCTGTCACTGAATTTCACATTGACACAAATGTTCTCCAGGAGGGGCTGACACAGAGAAACAACTGGTGTCAGAGTCATGGGCTCAAACTAAACGCCACGAAATGCATAATAGTATCCTTTGGGAAGTCATCCATCCCTGGTAACTATCATACTGACAACACACCACTTAGAGTTGACCCAGTAGTTAGGGACTTAGGGACTTAGATAACAATCTAGCCTTTGATCATCACGTGTCTACAGTAGTGAGGAAATCATTCTATGCTGTGCAACTTATAAACAAAGGTATGGCATTCTAAGTCCAAGGAAGTTAGTGTTCCACTGTATTTGGCATTCATCAGACCTATCATTGATTACAATGCCCCCTTTGGTATGTACCTAACCAGGCATATCCAACAACCGGAATGTCCACAGAGGTTCCTCACTAAAAGAATACATAAGTAATATGTCCTATGTAGCCCGCCTCAAGACTCTATCCCTGTATTCTCTTTCCTACAGGCTTTTGAGAGGAGATCTATGCCTGGCATACAGGGCATTGTCAGACCTCATTATGATGGACGTCCTGCATATCCGCAAAACAAACAGTACCAGAATTACCCATTCTAAAGACTTAAACTGTGCCTGTGATATAAATAGGACCTGCTGGAGAGAGAGGTATGTATCCCAGAGACTACTCCTTCTATGAAACAGGCTCCCCCATCCATGTGAAGCAGACTTCTTCCCTAATCTAATTCAAGTGTAACTTGGACAACTGGATGGGAATCTGGAAATTCATCCCTGGTTTGACACCTATGTCTCTGATGCAAACAAGTAACCTGTAAATCATTCATCTCCCAGGCCCATGCTTACACTTATCAAGGGTATCAGAACTCCTCAGAGATTTGGGATGCATGGCTAGGCTTAAAAATGACCCTTGTGGTTATTAGCCTAGTAAACACCTATGAACCTATGATCAGTATATGTGTCAACATTGTTCTATGAGGTCCGTAAAGACTTTTACTAGCTGCCCTCTCCCATTACTCAATAAAACGGTCACTGTCAAGATTATGTACATCCCTCCACCCCCAAGCAACAAACCTCAATTAAACATAAGTATGTTTATGGCTTACTAACTGTTTCACAGAGGCACCAGAAGCTGTTGAAGGCTGTGAGAGGTGGTGGGCAAGATAGACACTTAGTGATCTAAAAATGGTAATTTCTTATAACTATTTAGTACCTCAACACACTTTCAGTTGGAGGACATTTTAAGCTCAGCCAATTATTTTTTAATGATTGAATTAACATTTCCTGATTGGTTTTATCCATCTCATGGCTTATAATTGTATATTAGTTCTAGTGAGTATAACTGTGATTATACCATAGACAATTTGAGGGGACCCACGCAAGGGATGCAACATTTAGGTACTGCCTCTATCCATTAGTGGCATGAGGGGCAACCCTGTGGTGCATTTTCTATTACTCATCATTAGATCCAAGTTGCCTTTGAATATGGACATGGATGAGATTTATTTTATTTGAATGCAGAGCAGGTTCTGGAACATTAGTAACCTCAGTGATATATATCTATCTCTCCACACCATTCTGATGCCATTTGACTTGCTGATGTTCATTAGATCCATCAGTAATGGGTCAGAGGATACCTCATATGCCAGACACAGGTCACCTCTTAGCACTCTGTAGGATACCGAGTAAAGAGATAAGGCTTTGAGGTGGTCCATGCAAGACCTATTGTTTAGGACTTGAATCTTTTAGTAAGGTATCCCTGTGGGCCTTCCAGTGTTGCGTGGGTCTGGACAGATAAATGCTGAAGTGGGCATTATACAAAATGATTGACCTAATGAGGGCTTCATAAAGGGGAACAATAACATATCTGGATCTAGCCGCAATGGATTTTTTCATAAGCTGTGCAATGTAGAAAGACAGTCTTATGACACTGTGCACATGTTGTTTAAAAGTTAGGTCACTGACAACACAAGTTCCAAATGCCAACTTGGTCAACTCTCAGTGGGGAAATGTCAGTTTGTTAGTTCCCTGGGGTACACAGATTTCCAAAGGATACAATAATGTATTTTTTGGAGTTTAGTTTCAATTCATGATTAAGGTGGCAACAGTTATTGTTTGGGACAAACTTTCCTGCATGATGGTTAAGTAATTTGGAGATTCAATAAATGATCCTAGTTTGCAGTCCTATCAAACTAAGTCAGCCAAAGCCCTTTGGTATTTGCTTTTACTTCCAAGAAGTAGATACCAAACAGGAAAAGTCTCAGCACTGAACCCTGGGGGACTCCATTGGTGACTGGTTTATTTCTAGATGTAGCCTTCCCTATTTTGATCTCCAGCATCCTGTGAGCCAGTTGGCAGTCCACCTAGTGATGTAAGGGCTTATTCTCAGTTTATTTAGCTTTTCTACTTTACCTGAGTAGGGGATTGTGCCAAATGGCTTGGCCAGGTCAAGGTAATGTGGTATGAACTGTTTTACCTTCATCCATTGCTTTGGTGATGAGAGTAACGCTTAAAATTTGCCTATGATTTTGAGCCTTTCATACCTTCAACCTGATTTTTGCCCTTAGAGGTTGAGAGATCAGAGCACACATTTTACTGTCCCTGATTTTTTGTCATATTTTTGGAGTATTCCTCATAAGATTTGTGACATTCTGGCAAATTTATGAAGATCACAAAACTTCAATAATGATAGGCATTTGAGTTTCAGACTTCTAGACTTCATATCCTTCAGGAAATGCATGCTAAAGTAAAACCGGTTATTCAAGCATATTAAAATATGTCCCTGGTTCTGAACCTTTGACCTTTTTCCCGACCCATTATGATTTTGGTTTTATCCCTTCAGCTATGATGTTTTGAGGATTAAATAGGAAATCTCTGTTTACCACTTTCAAGCACAACCTGCTGCATTTTTTTCATTTGTTCAATTAAATAACAGAGAAGTACAGCAAAAACTGGGCAATATGAAAAATAACATTAATAATAAATAATCTAACTGAAGGCTCAAAGTCAGACAAGAATCTTTAATAACATTTTTATAAGTAGAATAAAAATCACACCATATTTTTTATTGTGCCTTTAAATAAATTAACGTTTCTTGCACAACTTCAAAAATCTAACAAAACTGGTGCCAACTTGCAGTAATGAAAAAATGAGAAAAAAAGTAGTCTTAAGGCAAAGATTAAACTATTTTAACTTCTTCTGAAAACACTAACAGCAGAGTCAGATTCATTCCAGTTTCTTGCCTCCATTAAGTCTTATTTTATCATCATCATTGCCATTATTAATTTTACTATTATTACTTCATAAATGACTGCCCAGAATGTATCTTGGTGGGATGCTGCTACTTCAGTTAAGGTCCACAATCCACAGAACTGCAACGGCATGTTCAACAATATGACCATTATTAATTAACAGTAAATAACAGTGAAAACCAAAAACTATCAAAAGTTGGAATGAAACAATAAAGTGTCAGTTGTAAAATAATAAGCACTTTTGTTCCTCTATTGCCAAATACAGAACAAAAACACTTATTTTTTTAGAACTGGCACTTTGTTGTATCATTCCAACTTCTGATTGTTTACAGTAAATAACAGTGCAAAATACCAGAGTCAGATCATGGTCAAATGGGGTCCTAGGCAGGGTAATAGATCAGAGCATCCCCAGAACAGTTCTTTCTGCAGCAACCCCCTCCACCCCTAGTAGGAGCTTCTTCTCCAGCCATTCCAGTATTCCATTACTTTTCTGTTTCTCTCTAGTTACCATAAACACTGTTCAAAAGTGTTAGTGTACATACTGTTTTCTTATTTACTTCTACAATTATTACATATATTGAAATAAAATAGCACAAGCACTGATAGCCATTTGCTAAAGAAATACAGTCTCAAAATGAAAACAGACTTAGCATGAGCAGCAAAATTCTCTGCCCTTGAAACTCACATTCATTGACAAGACATGAAAACCCACATTCAAAGAAAATGCATCTGGCCAGTGGAGGATTACATTTACTTTTGGGCTGTTTTCAAACCATAGGCTCCTTGCACACATTTTTAGGACCACACATACATATATATGTTCTTTGATTCACCTTCCTGATAGTATTAAATTATATTCCTTGTATAATACAGCACCACTTGTTAGAATGTGTTTTAAATTTGTAGTTTTGAACATTCTTCTAATAAGCAAAGAAACAAAATTTATGAACCAATGGCAAAACTAACCATTTCAGAAAATTTTAACCATAAAAGGCCACTCAAACATCTGCCATTATAATCCACCAATCAAATAAGCACAATCTCTGCAAAAACAAAAGTCATCTGAATAACTGCACATTAAAGAGAACTGTAACTAATGAAGAGGTTACTACTGGCAAACAACTTTATATTTCAATGTTTCATCTACAAATGCAGTGTCTGCTGCCTTGAATAATTAACTGCCTATGTTACATTAAAAAATATTGGTAAGCTGGTAATATTTCAACAGGTTATGACCGACAAACCAACACTGAGTTTATAGTTACGAGGCGTCTGAAACAAAGGAAGACATACTCAGGAGTGTAGAAGCCTTATCCCCCTTAAAATATACCAAATAATCCGCAATCAAAAGGTCATTGCAATATCAGCACTCCAGCTACACCAGCAACAGTAAACTTTCTTCCCTTGAAACTCACAATTCCATGAAAATTAACTGAAACTCATAATCCCTTGAAAATACAATGAAACTCAATTCCATGAAAATGTACTCAAACTCACAATTCTGTCAGCAGTCTGGTAGCTGGTGTAGAGGATTCAGGTTCTTGTTTCCACTGAAGCTCACAGTTCCTTCTGCAGTCTGGTAAGCTGGTGTAGAGGATTCAGACTCTTGTCTCCTGTATCCAAGTTACAGAGTCAACCCTGATTAGGTTAACTGATTAAACTGCCCCCCCCCCCCTAAGTAGGGCATTATATACCATATCCATATCTCTCAACCTCATAGCATAAAATATCTGGATAAAGCCTAGTTAATGGGGGACAAAGGGCCAAAAATGGGGACAGATTTTAAATATTGTTCTTATAAACTTAGAAAGTTAATAGAATAACAGCATTGGTCTTAGCATGCATTTTCTGAAGGAATAAAGTTTGAAACTCAAAATGCATTACATTATTTAGTTATGTCAATCCTCAGTGATTTGCCAGAAAACCACAAATGTTGCAGAATAGGCCAAAAATATAAGGCAAAAATGAGGACATTCTGCAAAAACTGGACATCTGAGAGGTAGGCATACCTCTCAAACTCTTAGTGCAAGAAATCTGGACAAAGCCTGAAATAATAGGGAAAGAGTTTAAATACTGCTCTTTTTTAACTTAGAAACTTGCTAGAATAACAGGATTTGTGTTATCATGTATTTTCAAAAGGGTATGAAGTCTGAAACTCATATATATGTCATGATTTAGTCCCTTCAGTCCTCCTTGATTTGGCAGAAAACCACAAATTATATGAGAAACAGACCAAAACTATGAGGCTAAATCTGGACAGTTGAGAGGTATGTTAATCATGCATACACTCCCCCACCTTTTCTCTGCTCTCACACAGCAACACACACATGCATGCATGCGCGTACACACAAACACACACACACACACTTTGAGGTTTGATTTATACACAGACACCCACCTGGGAAAGGCTGGCACAGGTTTACTAGCTATGTCCCCTTCTCTGGCACAACTATGCCCCCTTCTGCCAAGACTATACTGTAGTTATTACTGTCACCAGCCAACTCCTTATTAAGTACTTTAAAGCCCTTAGCAAAGGGTGTCCAATCTTGCTGTGTAATGTTACTGTCAATCCTAGTTAACTTACTTACAGAGCAAGCAAGGCAGATGTGGTGAGTGGGTCTTCCAGCTGATGTTGTCAGGCCACAGAAAAATATAGAATACTCAGTCTCTCTCAGAGAGTTCTTAAATTAATATATCAAATATTACTGCTGGAATAGCTTGGAGAATGACATCACTTCTTGTCATCTGACTCTATCCAAGATAAAACCCCCAATTCATGCGATTGGTAGCATTTAGCATC
This sequence comes from Protopterus annectens, assembly GCF_019279795.1. Taxonomy (NCBI): domain Eukaryota; kingdom Metazoa; phylum Chordata; order Ceratodontiformes; family Protopteridae; genus Protopterus; species Protopterus annectens. Next base: position 759,734,133 of record NC_056743.1, on the reverse strand, counting down.
TACCTGTGAAAAGACAAAGACAGGGATTTTCATAGATCTAAGTCAGATCCTGGAAGTCATGAAACAATAAAAACACTTCCAAGACAATAGAGTGAACCTCTAGTTCTAGACATTGTCTGTTACTGCACTGAAACTGAAAGATACCATCCTTTTATTATGTGGCCATAAAGTAATTTAATTTCAGCTATTTTTCTGAAGTTAAACTCTGTTCCAGTTTCCATTGTTAAAATATACACATCTAAACAGTTACAATAGTGCAGGCTCATTTCTGTTCTAATCCAGTAGGGTACACTGTGGATCCATCTTTAAGCTCAGTACTTTGTACAATACCTTTTCAACACACACTTCTGTACCAGCAGTATGAGATACTTATAACATACAGTTTTAATGCAGTTGTAACACAAGCCTATTACATGAAGCATGTTGACATTCACAAATGACACACAACCATTTACAAAATTCCAGGCAGCTGTGATGGCAGTATCCCTCTCTGTCACACTTCTATATAAATCATGTTGATATTCACAAATTACATATAATTATTTACAAAATTCAAGATAACTGGGCTGGCAGTATCTTCTTTCATGACAACATCTTCCCAAGTATATGTTTAAAAACCCAGTACTGTCACACTCCTTTATTTTTATTTTACAGTTTTTTTACCAGGATAGTACATTGGGCTGAAGGAGCCAGTTTTCAATGTAGTCTTGGGTAGAAAAGCTCCAACAAGGTTAAACAAGTGATAAAGTAATTAGACAATCACACCACCAAAATGTTATAAAATATATAAAATTTGTAGTATACAATGAAATAAGATACGTACCAACAAAAGAAATAATAGTATAAAATGCTTTAACAGGGCAATTGAAGGTACTATATATATATATATATATATATATGTGTGTGTGTGTGTGTGTGTGTGTGTGTGTGTGTGTGTGTGTGTGAACTTCTCAAGTCAGATTACAAAAGAAACGAGAAACAGAGAAGAGGGAAATTAACAACTAATAGGTAGAGTGAAGATATAGTTATAGAAGGAAGAAGTAAGGAGCATAGATGTAAGTGGAAAATTAGGTAGGAAACTAGACAGTGGGGATCAGAGTTATGAAAACTGAAAAAGACAGGTAGGTAGGGTGTGCAGAAGTAGAGGAGAGGGATCAGAGTTATGAGAAATTAGAGGAGAGAGATGGGTAGGATATGGTTAAGCAGAGGAGAGTCAGGAGGGGTGGGAGCAGGAGCATTCCCAGAGGGATGAGAGGTGGGAATGGAGCAAGGTTTTAAGGTGGAGTGGTGGCACAAATTTGTGGAGGAAGGGAATTCCAGAGTTGGGATAGAGAGAAGGACAAAAGGAATTTGCTTGGAGTTCGAGCAGGTTTTGATTGTTTTTACCTGAGTAGTCTATCAGGTTGATGCAATTGGAGGGAGGAGTCAAGGGAAGGGTAGAGAAAGGGTTTAAAGATGAGTTTATGTGCATAAGAAGGTTGGATGACAGAGAGATGATGGGGTAACTCAAGCCAATTTAGTTTGTGAAGGGAATTACAGTGGTGAGTGGAAGATTTGGCACCAGTGGCAAACTGTGAGATTTTGTTATAGCATGAAGCTAGTTTAGTCTTTAGACCAGATTGGAGATTAGTAAGGAGGGGGGCACCATACAAGAGGGAGGATATGAGGTAGGTGGTAGAAATGGCATGTTTGGTTGAGGGAGTGGTTGTGACAGTACAGTAAGCCTAGTTTTGGGTGGGTTTTCTTTATATTTGCTTGGAGATGCATGTCAAATTTAAGTGTTTTGTCAATAGTGACACCTAGTAGCTTTGTATGGGATACAATTTCTGTAGGGGTCCTGTTTTGGCTAGTTATTGAGAGAGAGTACACTTTGAGGGGGGAGAATATCATAATTTTGGATTTGGAAGCATTTAGTGCCAAATGATTGTTTAACATCCAGTTCTTGGTTGATAGGAAGGCTACTTGGGTTAGTTTCTGTTGTATGGGGAGGGTTTCAGTAGAACAGATTATCATAGCATCATCTGAATATTGGACAAGCTTGGCATTAGGAATATACTAGTGGAAGTAATTTATAAATAGATTAAATAGAAAAGGGCCTAATATAGACCACTCAAATTTAAAACCTATTTTGCAAATAATATAAATATTCTATAAATACTTATAATGATGTGCTCATCTATTTCCATTTGGGAGCATATTTAAAGTTACCCCTGATTAAAATATGCTATAAAATGTAAGCTTCTAATGATTTTTGTAAAACTGAATTCTTAATGTACTCCAGTGTTTATAAAACCATTCTTACTGCATCATTACTGTTTGTACTCCCGGGCAGTGGCAAAAATGCATTTGTTTGGGTTAGTCCACCACCCTGGATAGTAAACAAAAGTGACAATATCAGAAGCCATATTACGACCAGGGCACTACATTTGTCACAGACTGTTGTCAGCTGTAATTCAGATGCTCATTCTCTTAATCAGTAGCAGATAAATTAGTGATGATGGTCCTACTCTTCAACATTAGAGATCCAGTGAGAACCATAGACTTTTGACAGATGTGCTGATTATCAAAATATATAATATGAATTCTTACATGAAATACATGCTACAAACCAAGAGGTACCTTATTTCTCACACTAGCACCCCTCTGCTGCTTTTCAGAGCAATTATAATAATTAATGCTATCTCCCACTAAATTAAAACCAGGAAACATGGGAAATTCCCAAACACAAACTCTGTTTATTGCTAGAGCACTGAGCAGAAATCACATTGTGTTATTACTCATCTGTGATATGTTTAATGTTTTATGTTAAACAATTAGATTTTTTTGGTCTATACCAGTTCGAAGTCAGCTGCTAGCTATCAAATGATGGGGACACTGGCCAAGACTTGCACCCATCACAGTCAGTGCAATACACAGGAAGGACAAAATTCAATTCCATCCCCCAATTTCCCTTAAGGTGAGCTGTAATGAGGACAGCACCTCATACCCGCAGCATATGCCCAGTATTGCAACAAAACTGAGATGGAAAGATGCTCCTATTTTCAGTCAATCCCTACCCTCAAGTTCCACTTTGGCTTTTTGCCATGCTTTCCTATATTGCTCTAACATGATAAAGGTTACTCACCTTGGAGATGTGCTGCTGATAAGGGTATGACCCAGTGCAAGTCATACACATGTTTCTCCAGATTTTCAAGGGCCATTAAAAGCTCATCTAATGCTGATGGAACTGCATCTCTTTATGGGCCACAGGCCCTTCTGCCTAAGTAATGCCAATTATGGGCACTCTCCAGTTTATAAGGAAAAGAGAACTTCCTAGTGATCCCCAGTAGCTTCTATGGGAGTGTTTGCATCACTGCAATGAACACTATGAGGCTCTTATCTGTTGCAGTCCAGAGTTTGGGATCAGAACCTAACTGCCTTTCTTCTGGCTGAGGGTGATGGAGGCCATCACACACCCTTACTGAACATTACCTGCCTGTCTCTTAGGTATGGCTGAATCACTCATATCCAACTCTTGTTTACATGTAACCCATCTCCATTTCAGCTTTCAAAGCTCTCATTTGAATAGATGCTACTAAAACCTAGATCTGCACCTGTGGCAACTTCCCCATGACCCTCACCCCTGCCTTCAGCATCAGTGCTAGTTCAGTGGCCCTCCTACTCATTACAGCATAGCAGCTTTTGCTTCTATTACCTGCGAAAGCCATGTAGGGGTCAGATCCCAAATCCAGAGAAGTGGAGATGGGTATCTTACAGTGTCCAGTGTGATGATGCAAGCAATTCCAGAAAAGCTGTCTTGGCCCCCTGAGATAGTTTTCTCTTCTTTGTAAACGGCAGAGTACCCTGGAATAGGTCCATCCTGTTATTATACATAAGATTGGAGTATACTCAGTCAATATAATTAATGCACCTTTAAGGGATTGTTTGGTTTGTAATGAGGGAGCGATTCAAAGACCACTGTAGTGTTACAGAAGTATGAAGCCTCTGGCTTTGGAAGCAGATTAATGAGGACTGGATAGTGCATTTTTATGGCATATACCCATTGCTATCCATGGTAGTGATTTGTGTGGTAATCCCACGGGGGGGTTGTGGGTTGTGGGGTGTGGGGTGTGTGTGTGTGTGTGTGTGTGTGTGTGTGTGTGTGTGTGTGTGTGTGTGTGCGCGTGTGTGTGTGTGCGTGTGTAGGGCCATGATTCTGACTGTAAACCTATATGCTTGTGGGTGTGTATTTGTGTATGTGTCTAAGTGACAGACTTGATGCTTATATGACTATGTAAGTGTATCAGAATGTGTGCGTGTGCACACCTGTATGTGCCTATGCAATAGCATTGCATGGGTAAGTAGGACAGATATTTAATGCAGTTGGGAAGCCTGCACTAAGTGTTAAACTCAGAGACATGCAAATTAATCCCTAATGAAATTTTGTTCCCTTTTTCACATCTCTGAAACTCTCTGTAGCACTGCTAGGGCTCAACAGAAAAGCACTACAGAGTTAATATTTCTGAATAATCCCTTCCAGGTTTAAAAATATGTGAATGCTAAGAGGAGAAATTAATGTAAACAAATAATGAAAATCTCTGTAATATGCATAAATTGATGGGAAGAATAATACTCTGAAAATTATACTTTGAAGGTGAGATAAAAGACAAAAGAATAAAATAAAGAATATTATTGGTCGGGGAATGAAAAATAATAATAAAAAGAATATCCCAGGGATTTAGAAACAAATACCACATAGCAGTAGGTAAAACCACTCGATAAATGTCCATATGCAAGAAGGGGGCAATTCTGAGACATACTTAGTGTGACAGTGATAGTCCACCATACACTGTCGCCACCAGACTATGAAAAAGACTACATAATCAGATGGAAATGAGCAGCATTATTAAATTGTGGGTCACGGTGAATTGAAATGAAGATGAAAAATTATGGTGGCATGATTCATGAACATAAAAATTTAGTGCAATGAGACACCATCACCAAAGTTGCTGTTTAAACAAAATGCTAATGTTCTGAGAGAGAGAGAGAGAGAGAGAGAGACTACTGACAATGTTAGAAATAGCTTGCAGTATAACCCTCATGCATATGTTAGAGGCTGTTCTTGCACCTAGCAACCACAGAGTTGTGTCTCATAGCACACAGCACCACCAAGTCATCTATCCAAACCTAACATTCCATGCCCTTCATGACACAGAAGTAGCAGACAACTACTGTGTGGACAAAGTCATCATAGAGAAGCTGGTTGGGATGACTTGCACTTATATGCAGGTTGTAGGATATAAGGAGTACCCCTCCCTGTGGACACCAAATCATGTTTATTGTTCAGAATACTAGTTACAGGGATCTAAAAAGCAACCAAAAGAGGACAGGACACTATGGTTGCATCCCAGGCATCTGTCTTCAAGGATACTATACCGGTTTCCCAGTGCCATACTTCAGTATATAGGGGAGGATGTGTGTTTCCCACATAGTATAGAAGACAGAAGCAACAACGTGCAGACATTTTATGAAGTAATTAACTTCTTTTAGGAACTGGGAGCTGTTGACTGAACTCACATTACCATCAAGGACCCACCCAGGGGAAAAGGGAGAGTGGTATATCAAATATAAGGGGCTCTACTCCATTAAATGTCAGGTGGTTTTTAATGCAAATTGTATAATATACACTGTGTCACTATGCAACCCAGAGTCCATGATTCCAACACCTTGCATCAGCATTTTTAACAGAGTAATTTCCCACAATGCCAACTTATTGTCAGCTGCTAAATATGCCATGGAGCCATTGCTAATAACATTAATAAGAAATCCTCAGACAATGGAAGAGAATGCATTCAGCACCAGCCTGTCACATACCACAAAAATTATCAAATTGTGTCTGGCATGATGAAGGCCCATGTCTCCTGTCCATTTGTTTCCAGTGGTGCCCTGCAGTATGATCCTGATACATCTGGTAAAATTATTCCTGTGTGTGCAATATTACACAACCTGCTGGTACACAAATAAATAAGGCAGGGGACAGACATTCAGGAAGAGAACACATAGTCAGAGGTAGAGGGGGTGTCTGTTGAGAATCCTTTGGGGAGGGCTAGCTGTAGATGATGATCATGTGAAGTGGAGGTGCAATATTCCATAGCACTAGTTAAGAGACACATGCAGAGGGTGGTGTGCTTCATGAGCATGAATGGTGTGATGTGCTGTAAGTGATTTCAGTAGGAACATCCCAATTCACATCTGTATGCCTGACATTCCTCAGTGCCCTCAACAGTGGTTGGAGCTTTGGAGGTGTTGCAGGGGGTGGAGTGCTCCACGAGCATGAATGGTGCGATATGCTGTTAAGTGGTTTCAGTAGGAACACCCCCAATCACACCTGCATGCCTGGCATCACATGAAGCCCTGCAACAGTGGTTGGAGGTGTGGAGGTGTTGCTGTTATGGGCCCTATACTACACTCCCGCCCTTCCATAGTGAAGTTCTTCACCAGAAGTGGAGGAGGACTGAAACAAGGATAGTTCTAGCTGTGATAGGTAACCACACAAGGACCATATAACACCCTAATCATTAGTGTCTGCCTGCACTTGTATAATGCTTGTGTACATAATGGTAGTCACAGAGACACTCAGCTGAGTAATAAGCTGTACTCATGGTGCTGTTGGGCACTGACATCCCAACTCCTGCTGCTGTCCTCTAGCTCAAATGAACAGGCAGCAACTAAGGATTTCACTGTCACTGCAAAAGAGGGTGGTCCCATGCTAATGTATCAGCCACATCCTGTCATCCTAGGACCAAGAGGGGCTGGTTAAACAGACACAGCAGTTGTGTTGATGGAAGGGGGAGGAGATATGGATGTACCATTACCTATATCTACCTTCTCTGTCATGACTCTTGACTAGGCTGAGTTGTAGCTGCCATCATCTTCAGGCTGAGATAGGCAGCCCAACATCAGGCATACTGATATCTATGGTGGAAGACATTTATAATGAAGCATCTGTGAAAATACAAACATTCCATAGTATATGAATGCATTCTTCAACAACCCCCACAGTCCATTATAAGTAAACCTCAGTAGCAGAATGACATGCAGAATCTAAAGATAACGTACTTTGTGTGAACTGAAACTGCTGCTATAGTCTCAATGTGCCTATCACAATAAAATAGCTATGCTTATTAGTTCTGTGGATCTGAGTAAATGAGATTGCATGGATTATCCTACATGTTAGGTAATAACAATGTGTGATACCACCAACCCATACAGAAAATGCTCAGTGCAATTCTGCTTCAAGATTTAATCCCCCACAGTAAATAAGTGAGCTGTCATGCCCTCACAAAAGATGAAAAGAACCCCTCTGCATTGGGTAAGGGTGGCTCTGTTGATGGACCTCCAACTATGGCCCTTTTTTAACAATGGCAGATTGATTGCTTTAGTACATGGAGGAACAGTCACACTGGGGCCTTTCATTGTACCTGCTCATATATTATATTATATTGTGGCCACCAACCACACTTAGTTGCTCTATAAGGTCCTGATCTGTTCTATCATTCCATAATATCAGCCATTTTCTAGGAGTGCCTGTATTTCTCTGCTTGAGTACTTCTTTCTCTCTTCCTTCTCTTTTTCTCAGGCATGTCTACCTTTAAATGGAAAGATATATACATGTGTAAGGTACTGGCAAGATGTACATATGGCACTCATCTCAGCATTTCACAAAGATGACCAATGTTGCCATGGACTGTTCTATCATTTTACCCATGATGAGGCACAAGCCACCTGTACAGTCACCAGTCTGTTGGTGGTAGTTAGCATGAGATGGAACTAGGTATTGTATTAACACACAGCAAGAGGCAGGATTAACCTGAAGAGTAGACCAGGCATAAATAAAGCAATATCTGGAGCATGTCTTGTGTTCTTTGTTTATGGCCCACAGCAGCACACATACTTGCCTTCACTTAAAGTGAGGATGGATGCAAATGTGTTTCCTTTCACACTGTCTGTCTACAGAACTGTTCTCATCTTACAGGTCTCAGCAGTGCAACTGACTATCATCATATTAAAGTCACTCTGTCAATGATATATACTGTGCTTGCCAGCTTTGTATTTCCAAAACTCATATATGATCCCTGTCCTCAGTATGTGTGCAACAAGTAATAGGTTGTGGCCTAGAGCAGTATATCTATCAGCATGTCACTGGGAACAGGTACTATTACTCACACAGGGCTTTCTGCATGGATTTGATTGGGGGCTCAGCTCCCTCAACAATTCCAACCTGCCATATAGCAACATGATACATATTTATTAATAAGTAGCCCATAATTGGTTTGATTTTGATTTACATTTTCTAGTAATTGGTTTTTGGGCAGCCACCAGAATTAAACTTAACAAGGTCTTACTATGTCTAGGTAATTCAGATCCTGTTTCCCAACTCAAAATATAATTACCATATTTACACTCATTTGATTATCCCATATTCCTAATACAGTACTCTGTAGGGGATTTTTAAAGTCTGCCAGTACATTACACTCCAAAACACGTTCCCAGTTACCTCTTTCTTTCCCATCACACCTCCAGCATTTGCCATCTACCTAAAAGAACATTTGTTATAGTATGCTCGGGGTATAAATGTATCTATGCAAACACTTCCAGGCAAAAATCCTAAATCTTCTAGACTTTGTTGCATATTTGGGAGCCTCCTGTAATATTTTTATTATTTTTTTTTTGTGAATTGCATATCTTCTCTCTCTTCCCGGTCTTTTCAAACCTCTTCTGAATGATTCCTATAGTTATCATGCAATATTTTATATAACAGAGATAAAAGAACAGGAAGTGGGATCTTTAGAAAAAGGTAGGAGTAAATTGCATAGAAAAAATGGAACTACATGCAAAAAAATGGTTTTATTGAGGAATGTGGTTTATGAAAAGGCAGGAATGTAATAATTTATGTAATTTAGCTTACATTACAAGATAAATAAAAATATATGTGATAGAGATTAGCTCTTTGTCAGAGGCTTTAGACTTTATTCACAAGAAAAAAATACTAACTGATATAGAGGACATGGAATACTCTACACAAAGTCTGAAAAGACATGCAAATAAGAACACTTGGACTGTCAAAGAGAGTGCAAATAAAAAATTAAAAGACAAATAGGATTGTTATCAAATAATACTAAATACTTTCTTGCAGAGCTCTTTACTTAATGTTTTATTGGAATATATACACAAAGAAAAGGTAAAGTGCCTTTATTTTACATAATATTTTATTGGAATACATATACAAAGCAAAGGTAAAGTGTCTTTATTTTGCATAGGCATATATCTATGTATGTATGCATGCATGTATGTGTGTGTGTGTGTGTGTGTGTGTGTGTGTGTGTGTGTGTGTGTGTGTGTATAATTATATATATATATATATATATATATATATATATATATATATATATGTTTGTATGTACATATGTTTGTATATATATTTGTTTTTTTTTTTGTTTGTTTGTTTTTATTCTTTCATACCATATGTTTACTATAACCGGGGCGCAGTTAACTTCATTATATATTCATTTGGGATACAAAAGTCATGCTATCTTACTATTAATTCATGATTTCCAAAGTAAAACATTCATGTGTGTTAGCGGTGGGGTAACACTTTAGAATTTACTGTTTAGTCTATTATGATTACACTGTATGGAATCCCCACAGCAAAAGTGCCCTTAGGAGATGCTTTAGCTAAGATAGTTTTGTTTCCTCTTGACATTTTTGAAAGATATTCATATCATGATTAATATATACGTCTTTACTTAAAATCTGCATTTCTTAGTGTAATATATCAACATTCTGTGCTTTATATTAACTAAATGCTCTCCAAAGCCAACTTCACAACACCCATGCTGACGGACAATAGAGGTACAACTGCTGAATCCTATACAAATGCACTTTACAAGCACTTACACAAGTGCATGGATCGTGCACTCCCTAACAGAACCAAGATGCTATCCTCCAAAAAAAGAAAGCCAATCTGGTGGTCCCCTGCAATAAACAAACTCTACAAAACAAGAAAGGAACTGTTGCAAAAAAGAGTAAAATCCCATGATTGGAGGAACTCCCTTGATCAGCCTCAGTATGAAGCTGAGATCCCTCATAAAATCCTTCAAAGCTAGTTATGAAAACAAAATCACCACTGATTCTAAAGACAACCACAAAGCATTCTATAGCGATGTCAAGAATCTCAATGGCAACACTCAGATCTGCTCTGAGTTACAGCACAATGGCACTAAATATACAGAACCAACTTATATTGCCAACATCCTGGCAGATAGGTTCAGTGCTAACTTTACCCCTCTCTTACCCCCTAAAAGGCCCATCTCTATGCCAGAATAATGCAAAGTTCCTGCAATCACGGCTGCACAGGTAAATAACACACTCTCCAAAGCCAAGAACACAGCATCCATGGGACCTGATAACATCCCAGGCCGTGTTCTACACAAACTACAGTATGAACTGGCACCCCACCTAAGTACCATGCTCAATCATAGCCTCACCTCAGGTTTTGTGCCCATTGAATGGCGAACAGCAATGGTTATCCCACTCCACAAAGGGAGAGCCACCACAGACCCCGGAAACTACAGCCCTATTAGCCTGACGAGCCTGGCCTGCAAGGCTATGAAACATATCATCATGGAACTTATAAACAATGACACTGGTAATCTTCAAACTCGGGACCCTACCCAGTTCGGGTTTGTAAAAGGCAGATCATGTCTCCTAAACCTGACAGACTTCTTTGAAGCGGTCACCAAAGCCATAGATGAGGGTAAGGTGGTTCACACAGCCTATCTAGATCTTGCCAAGGCTTTCAATACTATCCCCCACTCTGGAATTATAGATAAACTCACTAAACTAGGTATAAATCCCTATGTCACAAGATGGGTTGCCAACTGGCTCACTGACAGAACACACACTGTGAAAGTAGCAGATTTTAAATCCATCTTCAAACCAGTGACAAGTGGAGTACAACAGGGTTCAGTCCTCGGTCCTCTCCTGTTTGGTATCTACTCTCTGAAGTACAGTCTAACACAGAAGGTCTTTGGCTAACAAAGTTCGCAGAGGACTGCAAGCTAGGAGTCATAATCAAAACTACTAACAATGTGGACAGCCTACATAAGGGCCTCACTGAGACAGATGCCTGGTGTCAAAGCCATGGCCTCAAGCTCAATGCCAAAAAGTGCATTATCATCCCTTCTGGTAAAAACTCTGTACCCATGAACTACCACATAGGTGGTAGTCTACTTAACACTAAAAGTGTGATAAGAGACCTTGGGACACAGGTGGACAGTAGTCTCTCCTTTGATAATCACATTGTCATAGTAGTCAGGAAATCCTTCTACGTGGCACACCTCATCACAAAAGGTTTCTCATCCAGGAAAAAAGAGGTAATTGTTCCCCTCTGCTCATCACTCATTAGACCCTTTATAGAGTACAATGCCCTTTTGGTATGTACCTCACAAGACATCTACAACAACAGGAAAAGCTGCAGAAATACCTCACAAAGAGGATTACTGGCCTCAAACAGATGCCCTACGCAGACCATCTCAAAAAACTCCAGATTTACTCCGTTGCATATCGCCTACTCAGAGGCAATCTCTACCTAACATACAAAGCTATCTCAAACCCAGAGCTGTTGGACATGCTCCACTTGAAGAAATCCTAATCCCTCTGAGCTACACGCTCTAGGGACCTATACCTTGTCAACACAATAAACAGAACATGCTGGAGGGATAGATTCCTGTTCCAGAGGCTTCCTATACTCTGGAACAAACTACCTATCTATATCAAACAAAGCTCCTCATTAGCACTCTTAAAGAAAAATCTTGATGATTGGATGGGAGATAGGAAATTCACCCAGGGATCACTTCTGTGGCTCGGCTTGACAGGGGCACAGGAAAATAATTTTCTTGTCTGACGAAAGCCAGGGTACCATTTGGCTAGGCTTATATAGGCCCTAGGGCCAATAGCCTAGTACCTACCTATGAAACTAATTTTAATTATTAACCTAATTTAGTTAAAGAGATGTAAATTATTGATTTATGGGGAAAATCTTACTTTCCCAACATTTTTAGAGAAAGGCTGTTCATGTTTTTTTTCACTGTGGAGGCTGCTCGTGCACTTTTTATGCATTTTTAGAATGGAGAAAACATAGTTGTTTGAAATTCCCCCCAAAAAATGCATTTTCTAAGCCTCTGTGACTGTTTCTTCTCATGCATGAGCCTCTACAGGGCACTAGCAGCATGCTAGAGAAGCTGGAAGCAAGAATACAGTGAGCGATAACATCACACGACCTTTGAACTCATGCATGACTCGGAAACCAGGAAGTAAAGCTGAAAATGAAACAAGAAGAAAAAGTAACTGTTTTTTTTTTTTTGGTTATTTTTTTTCACCTTTTATGCATCTAAAGGTGTGGAATCACTTTAAATATGTATTTTTAAGAAGCTAGAACTTTAACGGAGTGATTATTTTACTAGTCTAGTGAGAAAAACTGCATTTTAATGCTACTCTATATCTGTTGCTTTAAAACACTGAAGTCTGACAGGATACCATTATTTGCTTTGATAGCATGCCCTAAATGATAATATATTAATATTTGACTACTTAAACAACCAATTTCTTTAATATTGTGAATGCAAAAATATATATAGGATTGAGTCTCCTTTTCCTTCTGCTGCTTTTATGCTTAAGCAACTGTAATCTATATTAGGTATTCTCATTGATGCAGATTTAAAGCAATATAATCAGACTCAGTTGCAATGATAGTTATGATACTATGTTCTAGTCAGTCTATTCTGTTCAATTAGTATTAATAGACCAATGTATCGTCCCCCCTTTTTTTTTCTTCTTCCTCCCTTTCTTCTTTCCTTTCATGACTACCAGTCACCTTGAACATATAAAGGTATAAAAAAGTAAAGGGGGAAGGGGAAATAGGTAAACTGGTACAACTACTGTATTGCTATAGTTATAAACACTAGAGACTGTAATACAGGTATAAAATATATAGGTATTAGAAGCTTATGCCGACAAAGCAACTAGGTTAATTGGTGAAACTGACTCCTTATTTTCCAATACTTAGTAGTGGTTTACACAATACAACATATAAATCCAGTGTGATTGTCTGATGGACTTTTTATGTTCATATTTGTTTGGGTTACCTTAGAAATGCTTTACTGTTTGTATATACTACATTTAAAGCAGAAGTTATTTATGTATGTTTTTGCTGTGTGAGATGGTGTTAGAGGGTGGTTTAGTTAATTTATTAACTAAACCTGGAACATTAGGTTCCATGTATGTATGTTTTCTTAGTTATTGGTTTCAGAATTTGTTTCTAAAGATTTTTGACTCACCCATGATACATAACTTTATTAATTACTTCAAGTCATTATACTTGGAAGGTATTATAGATGCTCTAAATATAACTTTAACAAATGATGATATATAAATGCTTATCATTAAATATTAATGGCTTAAATAACAATGTCAGAAGAGCTGGTTTAATTAAAGTCATAAAAATGCACAGAGCTCAGATAATCTTCTTGCAGGAAACCCACTTGCTGGAAAAGGATTTGCAAAAATTATCACTTAATGATTTTACAGTTCTCATGGATTCCTGCTTTAAAGCCAAAAGGAGAGGTACTCATCCTATGGAATAATACGTATACACTATCTAAAATTTTAAACACCCTTTCAGATTAAGATGGAATGTTAAGCTTAGTAGTGCTAGAAGTTAATAAGAAATGCTTCACACTGGTAAACTCATATTGGATTCCTGGTCTAGGAACTAAATTTTTGAAGAAATACTTAGATCTCATTACTTTACATGCAAAGGGAGAAATTATTCTGGTGGGAGATTTCAATTGCTTGTTATCAGATGAATACACCTCTAAAAATAGTAAGGTTAAACTAATGACACAAGTTAAAAAGATAAACAGTTTTATAGCCTCAATGAATTTTAGAGACATACATAATTTAAGAGTTCAAAATTCACTTCAATACACTCATTAATCTTTCCGATGCAGCACATACACTAATATTGATAAGATTTTTGTGTCTAACACTCTTTACTCTAAAATAAGTGATGTTGCAATACAGTCATGTCCAATCTCTGACCACAATGCCTTTTTGTTCAGCTTGACTGTGAAAAAAGAGGATATGATAATTTTTCAAAGAATCCCAACCTATGTTACTAAGTTAAAAGGTTTTAAGGAGTGGTTATTAAAATAAATAAATGAATTTATGGAAAACAACAATAATGGTGAAGTAGCAGATATCATACTCTGGGATGAATTAAAAGTTCACTTCTTTAGTGAAGTTAACACTTGGTATTTTCAAAGGAGAAAGGGATGGGACAAGGAACTTTCTGATTTACAAGCCAAGCTAGATAAGTTGAAACAAAATTTAAAAATCTAATGATAAAGCAGTACTTACTGAAATTTCTAAGCTAAACCACAAATATTTAGAAATATTGAATCATAAGGTTGCTATAAGCTTAGAAAAGATTAAACTACTTATTCAGTAAACTGCAGACATTTACATAAACTAGCTATCAGATCCAAACAAATTAGTAAACAAAATCACATTAATGAAATTAAATACAATAATAATAACACAATAAAAAGAACAACTGATTTAGGAGGTATATTAGAAGCCTTTAGAAATCATTATCGGTCAATCAATGACATGCAAACACCATTAGATTCAAGCAATGCAATAGATACATTTCTACAAGAAAATATCAAGACTAAACTATCAAAACAACAAAATAGTACCCTAAATAAACAAATAACCTTAGCAGAAGTGAAAGAACAAGTAAAAAATCTGAAGGATAATGAAGCCCCAGGGTTAGATGGGATAATCCCAGAAATATATTAAATTATTCCAGAGCATGCAATAAAGTTATTAAACACATTCTCCATGGTTAGGCAAGACTTAATTTTCCCTCCCTCGTGGAAGTACTTAATAATTTCCCCCATTCTGAAACAAGGTAAGGACCCCCAACTATGTGCATCCTATAGACCCATATCATTGTTAAATATTGATTATAAATTTTTCATGTCTATCCTGGCCAAAAGACTAAATAGTATATTACCCAATCTAATACACTTTGATCAAACTGGCTTTATCTTACATAGAAAAGTGCACAACACTATTATTAAGCTACTATATATAATAGACATTGCAAACAAAACCAAGAAATAATTAACTATTATTAGTCTGGATACTGATAAGGCGTTCGATTCCCTTAGTTGGTCATGCTTACAAAAAATCTTTAAAGAATTTAACTTTACTTCAGATTTCATTAAACTGATATTAAATATTTATAGTGATTCTAAAGCATTTATTAAGATTGGTTCATGTCTATCTTCCCCAGTAAAGATTCATAAGGGAACTAGACAAGGTTGCCCTCTATCCCCATTATTTTTTGCTTTATCAGTGGAACCTTATGCTTCATTTATTAGAAATAACCGAAATATCAAAGGATTTCAAGTTAATGAGGGATACTGTCCAAAGGTTCAGCTTTTTGCTGACGATATTCTACTAACATCCAGTGACATAGAAGGCTCTTTACAACATATCATGAATGCCATAACTCTATATGGAAAAATCTCAGGGCTCAATTTTAATCAAAATAAAACCAAAACACTTTTAATCAATAAGAAAATAAATAGTAATTTGCAAAAATACAATACATTCAACTGGGAAAATGATAAGATAGATTATCCTGGAATAAGTATTAAGAATAAGTGGAATGAGACTTATTAAATTTAACTTCACTAAACTGGTAGCTATAATCAGTGACCTGACTAAAAGTGTAACAAAATGTTTTTCACCATGGAAGACAGACTTACATTAATAAAAATTATTATTTTGCCCAAGATTTTATTTTACATGCAATCATTGATTTTACCTCCTCCTAAGAAATTCTTTAAACAAATAGATTACCTATTACTAACTTTTCTATGGTTCCCAAAGAAACCAAGAATAGCTTATAAATGGCATATTAGAGCATGGGACAGTAATGGGATTGACTTTCCCAATATAGAATTATATTCCCAATCTGTTATTATGAACATAATACTACACTGGATTTCATCCATATACTCCTCTAGCTGGAAACAACTACATGAAATACATATGACTTCCTCTGAGAACTCAGAAACCCAGTTTAAGGAAACCTTTGGAATTAACAAAATATTTTGGATACTACGTGAATATTGCCTATATAATAAGAAGTGTTGCCACTTCTCACATGGTATAAACCAAATATTTTAGATTTTCAAAAATATAATCGAGAACAATTATAGTTTAAAGAACACCTTTTTCATTAAATTTCCCATATACACCAGATTGCCTAGATACCTTCAATATCAATAAGATGCGGAATCTTAAAGAGAATAATCTAAAGTTTTGGCACCAGTTTATAGACAATAAGAACATCCAACCAATGAACTTTCTCTTAGCCAGATATAATGTCTGTCAAGATAATTGGCTCTATATTCAATCTTTAAGACAGTTTGTTGAAAATAAAGTGAGAGTGTCAATAAATCTGGAAATTGATATTATACCAAGATTGATACAACTATTCATATGGTGTAGTTTGATGAACATTGAACATAAATTAAGCATATCACCTGTATATACAATCCTACAAGAAGACTTGATTACTTTTGACCAAGCTTTTTTGGAATTACTCCATAAAAATTAACGGTGAACCTTTATCTAATGATAATAAGAACAGTTATTAAATTCAATAAAAAACATTTCATCAACTTTATACTGGAGACTATATACCTGGAGATTTATTCATAGAAGCTTTTACACAGAATTGACCTTATAACCAAAAGTAATGAAAGCAAATGCTGGAGGTGTGATGATATTCTTGAAGCCAACAGGGTTCATATGTTCATCGAATGTAGAACTCTCACACAATACTGGAGTGATTTTAGACATTTCGCAAAAGCCTTGTGGTCTGATAACTGCAAAATTACTAGCTCTTTGATATTATTCAATGTCCCTACCCCAAGTGTAATTCCTAGACATCAGTTACCTGTTCTTTGGTTAATTCTAGCTATTGCTCGAAAAATAATTACATTGAACTGGAAAAATAAGAAAGATCTTATGTGTACTGAGTTTATTTCAATATCAAAATCTGTATGTAAAAAAGAAATGCAAACTATTTATCAGAGACCATCAAATTTAACACACAAAAGGCTAGCTTGCCAAAAATTGGAGAGATTGTTAGATAAATATTGATTATCTTTCTTGGATAAAACAAATGTTTATCATTGATGTTTGTATATAGTGTAAATAGTTATGTTTTATATTGTTTCTTTTTAATACTTTATGTCCATGTTTATTAACAACATTTAATAAAAATGTTTTTAATCAGGGATGAATGTAAATAACTTCATTTAAACACGGGGCTGCAGTAGCTTTCAACCTAAGTTGCCATAACATTTCACTATATTGTAATTTTGTTTCCTAATCCCCCCTCAGAGACTAATCCTAACATGTTCCAAGACAGTAAGCTTACCCCCAGTAATGGTTTATATTTGTAATACCAATCACATGGAACATCATTTCTAGTGTGCATACCTGAATCAATGGGACAGCCTTTAGAAAAAAAGATGTTATTGATCTTATCCAACTCTCTAACACCATCATAATCGGATATCATCCTCATTGTCCCTATACTAAATTCATTTATTTTAAACAAATGGTGTGAGCTGGAAAAGTGTAAATATGAGTTACCAAAAGCAGGCTTCCTGTAGATCTGTGATTTAAAACCAATGGTAGTGTGCAAAATCAATATATCTAAATAATTTATACTCGTACTACTGAAATGCAATGTTAATCTTAAAAATTCAGTTGTCCCATTCAAGTATAATAAAAAAATTGTCTGCCTGTTCTTCCAAACCATCCCAGATGATGAATATGTCATCTAAAAAATGCAGATAAAATTTAATATGTTGGAAATACTCACAATTAAAGACAAAACGATTTTCCCATGACACCAGTACCAAATTAACATATACGAGCACACATGCTGTGCCAATGGCAACCCCTTTAATCTCTTTAAATAATCCACCTTCAAAGATTATATAATTATTATCCAAGACCAAGGAAATAAAATTCATAATTAAGTTGATCTTATCAGCAGTTAAAAAATCATAATCCAGTAAGCTATCATGGAATAATTCCAAACCCTCATTATTCGAAATAGAAGTAAAAATATCAACAACATCAATAGTTAAAAAACTTACTTGATTA
The DNA here is from genome assembly GCF_019279795.1 of Protopterus annectens. Classification (NCBI taxonomy): domain Eukaryota; kingdom Metazoa; phylum Chordata; order Ceratodontiformes; family Protopteridae; genus Protopterus; species Protopterus annectens. The sequence goes on along the minus strand of NC_056743.1, from coordinate 759,715,833 downwards.
CTCCATAAATCACCATTTAAATGGCTTAAAAAGTCCCAAGAATCCTTAAGTAAACACGATGTCTTTTCAAACAGGTTTTTACCTACTGCCAATCAATATGGCCAATGGATATGTTTTTGGAACCTTGGGCTGATACAATAGGGAAAGGGGGGGGGGTAATATGATCCTTGTGAATTTTAGATATACCAAATATGGTGGGTTTAATGGGTTTCGTTCCTTTAAAAAAAACTGTATAGATCCACATCCAATTTACTGTTCATCAATAAATCGTCCAATCACAAATCTATATGGCAATAAGCAACATTGACCTGATTTTTAGAAACAGAAATATATGTATCAAAATCAAGTAAAATGCTTGTCATTGCAATGGAGTATTCTATGATATTAAATAAAAATGTGCCACCTCCTTTGTTGGGTTTCCTTATTCTTAAGGAATCATCAAAGATTGTAAAGGCAAAACTGCTTTTTTAGATTGCCTTTCTAGGGGATAAATGTTATCAATTACAGCCTGTTCAAAGGCATTTATTAATGGGTGTAAAGGTGGATTAAATGCACTTATTTTCCTAACTAAACCATTTTATTTACAAAACAAACTCTTAGACATTCCCTTATTATTATAATTACACCTAAATGTAACTTCATGGTGTATAGTTTTAATTCCATTATAGTGTCAGCTATGCCCCACCATTTGGTGGGAACAAATTGAAATAACTTTTGCAAAAGGAGAAAATGTTCTTTAGTTACAATGTGATTTGTGTAATTGAAAATATACCCATCATAACAATGCATATAACCTTAAAACCATTTTTGAATCCATCCAAAACAGGGTTTTAGAGTCATATTCTGACTCTAACAAGTAAGGCATGACCCATTGTGGGTGATGTAATCTGTGAACCTATATATTAAGAGAAATTTACACTTGGATAATGGCTTGAATTCAAGACTAAACTTATGCAAAGGGAATTGTTTTTCGAAAGGTGTGGTGTGCATTGCTAAATGCATGGGATGTTCATGTTTTTAAATAGTCAAAACTGAACGTTGCCAGCATAAACAAATATATGAACGCATATAAGATATTAACAATAACAATCACAACAATGCTTTATATAAACATTTTTCATCAAGTGCACAATGTTCTAAGTTTGTTTTGCTATCTTGGAACACATTAGGATTTTTATTCATTTTTTTTTCAAAAGAGAAGGTAGACAAAAGAGGAAAGAGGTATGTGAAAAGGAAGAAATCAAAACTGAACGCGAAATGATTGAAAAACATTACTGTAAGAAAAAAGAAGAGAAAGACAGATGTTGACCACATGGTTCAAGCTGTGGATTTACAGTGCCAGCTGGATGAGAATTTAATAGACAGTGAAGACAGTGGGGTTAATAACACTAATGGTGATGAATATCTATCCTTTGTAACAACTGATAGAGCAGATATTATTGTATTAGAAGTTGAAGATTCTTCAGAGCTGGTCAGGAAAGATATTCTTGTAATTGGAGATTCAATTATTAGAGGAACTGATACTTATGTTTGCAGAGATGATAATGAACATCAAATAGTCTTATGCTTGCCAGGAACAAAAATAGATGATTTGAGACACGCCTTGGAAAAATTTAATGTAAGGAAGTGCGGATCTCTTTTTATTCATGTTGGTACAAATGATCTCATCCCCAAGGGCTCTCTGATTGTTAGTAGGGAATGGAGAACCCTCTTAGATATTATAGCTTTTATTAATGTTAGGACAGTTTTTCTTTTCACAGATCACCTATAAAAGGATAGTCAGGTCACTGTGAGTGAAAATATTTTTTTGTGTAAATACCTACATGGAAACAAATAGCCTGTTTTAAAAAAATGGAAACGTGTAGAGCTTCCAAGCCTAGTTTTGGGCACACTTGTTCAGACAGGATAGCATGCATTTGTCAAGATCAGGAAAGAGAATTTTTGCAGCAGATATACTGAGTATTTGACAAAGACTATGCAGGAATTTTACCAGGTCAAAATTTTAACTGTTCACAGATAGCAACATGTGATGTATCTCTGTTGGCTGTTAATGCTAGGAGTATTAATAATAAAGTTTGTTTTTTAATTGGAAAATTTGCTACGTTCCCACAAGACTGATGTTGTTTGTGAAACATGGGTAATGAACAATGATTGGAAACAAGTTCTGCCACAGTATAAATGTTTTTACTGTAACAGACATCCTAACAATCAAACAGGTGGAGGTGTTATAATAGGGATTAAAAATAGTTATGAGACATTTGATTATTACATGTTCACTGATAACACCAATACTATAGACAGCGTAACTGTGAAAATAAAAACAACCCTGGAACACACAATTGTTTGAGTGTACAGATCACCAAAGTCAAGTACAGATGACCTAGAGGAATTCATACATTTCTTGCATGAAACACAGGAGATAAGAATAATATTGGCTGGTGACTTAAATTTACCAGAAACAGACTGGAATATTATTTCAACATTAGTAAGTAAATGAGTCACAATGTGTATTCTGGAACAACAATTGCTTCAGCTTGTAAAAATAAAACTGCCAGGGGACAAAACATACTAGACACTGTCTGTGCTCCTAAAGAAATTACTGTTACTTCAAGTTAAGTTTTACCACCAGTGATGTGCACTGATCATGGGGTTATAAAGGTTAATTTATTGCTAGATAATTCTGCCAAACTGAAATCTAAACCAATGCACAGAAGTTTAATAACAGATTATATGGAAGCAAACCAGTCAGTATATAAATCTAAATGGAGTAAGATGCTCACTGGAAAAACTGCAGATGGTATGTGGAAAAATTTTTGAAAGAGAAATCGAGTGCAAAAATCAAAAAAATGTTTAACATTAGGCTCTAGGCATACAACGTCAGGTGGATATTTTTCCAAAAGAACAAGATACATGATTAAGGTGAGAAACAAAAACAATATAAGAAATGGAAGAGAGGTTGAACTACAACTTTGAAAACTGAAATAAATAAGCTGGACAAACAGATTAAGCCTAGTCTGAGACAAGATCAAGAAAACATTGAAGAAAATTTATATAAAGATATTGAGCAAAACAGGAAACATTTTTATAGATACACAAGATGTGGAAGGAGTAAACACATACACATTAATAAACTGTGAGCAGATTCTAAATTTATTCTCAGACAAAACAGATTATAGATATATTTACAAAATTTTATGCAAAACAGTTTGGCTCCACAAAAGGGGTGATAATTTGCTCTAGTGACATCCAGGTAACCTGAAATACTGGAATCAAATTAGATTATATTGAAAAAGATCTGCACAGACTGGATCCAAACAAAGTACAGGGAGGAGAGGGAATTAATAACAATGACCTGACAACACTTCAGCAAGAACTAACAGTACCATTATATCTACATACCATACATCAGAAATGGTATAACCAACACACACGTGAGATATGGTTCACACACACACACACACACACACACACACACACACACACACACACACACACACACACACACACACACACACACACACACATAAATATGTGTGTGTGTGTGTGTGTGTGTGTGTGTGTGTGTGTGTGTGTGTGTGTGTGAACCATATCCCGTGTGTCTATTGGTTATACCATTTTGAGGCCTAATCCACTCTGGTACCTCCCCCATTGCATTACTTTGCAGGGCTTGTTCATGTCATCAACCTTAGATCCACTGTTGGACACTTTTTAGGAATATAAGCTCTGTGGTGCATGTGATAAGTGGGCAGCATTATAGTACATACAAGTAGGTAGGTTGGGGGGCTGAATCTCAATACAGCCAACTATAGTACTGTGTGTGTGTGTGTGTGTGTGTGTGTGTGTGTGTGTGTGTGTGTGTGTGTGTGCGTGTGAACCATATCCCGTGTGTTTGCTGGTTATACCATTTTGAGGCCTAATCCACTCTGGTGCCCCCCCCCATTGCATTACTTTGCAGGGCTTGTTCATGTCATCAACCTTAGACCCACTGTTGGACACGTTTTAGGAATATAAGCTCTGTGGTGCATGTGATAAGTGGGCAGCATTATAGGACATAGTACCTACCTATAGGTAGGTTGGGGGTTGAATCTCAATACAGCCAACTATACTAGTGTGTGTGTGTGTGTGTGTGTGTGTGTGTGTGTGTGTGTGTGTGTGTGAAGCATATCGCCTGTGACTGTTGTGTGCTGGTTATACCATTTTAAGGCATTTTGACCCCCATACACATGGCATTATGGGATCCCACCTGTGTCCCTGCTGGACAGGGGAAACAGGTGCTGACTTTGAGGGAAACTGGGTGAAATTCTTGGCTAGGTTTATAAGTGCCTCTGGGCCAACAGCCTACTATCATCCTATGTACGTATTATTCACTAAGCCATATAAACATGGGAAGATTCCTCAAGATTGGAGACGTGTGCTTATTAAACCTGTCTTTAAGGGAAAGGGGAGTAGGTCAAAGCCAGAGTCATACAGACCCTTAAGTCTACTTTCATGTTGTAGAAAAATAATGAAGAAAATAATATTGGATAAATTATTGTCAAAATTGGAGAGGTTAGGACTTGAAATCATATATCAACATGCATATGTTGAAAATAGATCTATCATCACCTGTAATATGATGTTCTATAACAATGTAATAATAGCTATGAATGAAAAATTATGCAGTGATGTAATTTATATAGATTTAACTTCAGCATTTGACAGAGTTATACACAAAACTCTGGTCAATAAATTAGAACAACTAGGTATCAATGCAATCTTGATAAGATGCATAGCTGCATGAATTACACATGGGACATGGCATGTATCATACAGCAACTGGACAGGTGAAATTCTTGGTTACAGTCAGGATGTCCCAAAGTGCTGTCCTAGGCACTTACTTGTTTAGATTGCATCTTTCAGACTTAACTTTTTCATCTGAGGTGTTCTACAGTCTATATGCAGATGACCTGAAATTGGGTAAACTGATGACATGTGTTACAGATGAGTCATGTCTGCAAAATAACTTCACTAAATTGACGTTTTGGCACAGGAGAATAATATGCTGATAAATACATCAAAAACTAAGCACATGAGATTTGGGAGACAAAAATTGAAAGGTGAATATTTAATACAGCACACAGTGATTAAAACTGCAGACTCATTATATGGGTAGATCCAGCTATGAGTTTTTCTAATCATAACAATCAATTGGTTAATGACAGTTATAGAACTATAGGTTATATAAAAATATTTATAAAGTCTAGGAAATCAAAAATGATGAAGTCATTGCTTGTTAGTTACATTAGACCCAAACTTGAGTATGGAATAACAAAATGGAAACCCTATAAGAAAACAAGCATGAGTAAACTGGAAAGAGTACAGTGGAAATATACCAATAGCATCCATGGATGTGAAAATTTAAGTTATTATGAAAGACTAAAATAACTGAACTTGTACAGTGTCTCATATTGATATATAAGAGGAGATCTTATTCAGGTATATAGGGCATTTAGAGACAACTACCTCTGGGAATGAGTCTGGTTATTAAAAATATTAGAGAATCATCAGACAACCGATGTAGAAGATTCTATCAACAATAACATTTGAAAAAGTGTGAATAAAACTTAGTAAGGAATACTTTAGAAGACTTAAATTAATCCCGAAAACAGCATTGACATCTAGAAACAAAATCCAAGCTATAAACCAATTTGCTCTTCCTGTCCTAAGTTACAGTTTTGGAGTGATTATCTGGCCCCAAAACGTGCTGGATAGATTAGATATGAAAACAAGAAGGATGCTTCATGCTCACTAAATGATTTATAAAATTCAGTGCATACCAAGATTATATATTCCTCATTCTGAAGAAGGGATGGGCCTCCTTGAAACTGATTACATATGTACATCTGCAATTGTGGGACTCCACACATATATGCTGACATCACAAGACCCAAACGTATCTAAAGTTTTGAAACATGAGGAGAATAAATCTAAGATAACTTCACTGCTTAATCTAGAAGAATCATATTGGTGTCAAGCAGGAATGGAAATCAAACTAGAAGTAGATAAAAATCAGGCAGCAACTGAATGTACCAAAAACAAAAGAAAGACTATAAGATGAAGGACCAGATGAGAAGGCAAGAAATGTGTAAAATGCATAAATATATTTACAAGTACAAGCAGATGAATGGTTAAGGAGATGTGAATTCAAATGAAGAGATTAAAGGTTAATATCGGTGGCCCAAGATAGTGAGCTACTTACACATTGGTTTACAGAGTCCATTGAACATGTTGGAGAAACAGACAAATGTAGTTTTTGTAAAACCGAATTGGAAGCAGTCACACATCCCATTGCTGTTTTTGACATACTATCTGTAGGACTGTATACTGAAAGCCATAATAATGTGGCATGTCTGTTGCAATGGGGATTGTGCATACATTATGGTACTGAAGTGGCTGAAAAACACTGGAAACGTGAGCCACAAAGCATTATAGAAAATGAAATTTACATCACATGGGATCATCCATTACCAACAGTTCAAAAGATAGATGCTAGAAAACCAGATACAATGGTTCAGGAAAAGATGACAAATGTAGCATTGATCATTGAAATTGCCATACCCAGTGACTACAGTGTCTTGCTTACAGAGAGAGACATAAAATATCAGGATTTGTAGGCAGAAATGAGAGCAATGTGGAAGAAAGATACCCAGACAGTTCCAATAGTAGTAGAACAATGGGGTCTTATAAAAAAGAATCTACAATCTTATTTATATATGTTACTAATACATGTAACTCCATACAAATTGCAGGAGGAGTCATTACTGGGCACACTGCGGGTACTGCGAAGAGCAGTTCTGGGCGTCTGGCTGACATCAAAGACTGAAACAATGCTAATTTTATGAACTTTAATCATACTTTGATTTAGGAATGGGGTCCATTCCTGTCATGGTATTAGAAATGTAAACATTTTGAGAAATTGTGTACTAACTGGTTCTCTGAGAAAGCATCTGATGTATTGAACAGACTACCAAATTACATTAAAGCAAGTACTAGTTTAGATATTTTTAAGAACAGCCTGGACACTTTTTATAGGAACAAGTGTTACGGTATATTGGCAAACTAGAAGGGCATTGATGCCCGTGCTTGAAATATTTGGATGTATGCGTGTAGGATTAATCCGCAAGGGGGAGATTGGGAAACAAAATTAGAATATAGTGAAATGTTATGGTAATTTTGGTTGAAAGCTATTGTAGTCCTGTTTTAAAGGAAGTTATTTCCATTCATCCCCTGCTTGAAGTGAGATCAGCTAAATGATAATATTAGTACATTGGATTTTTAACATTCTTACACTTTATTGTTGTTTAATATATTTTACTGTAGCATATTTTACTGCACTACATTCTGCTATACTTTTAAATGGTTTCATGTGTTACACTTTATTTCAACTGTTCTAGTAGAATTTTTATTTAATTCTTTTATTTCTTTTTCAACTGATTAATTATTTGAATCAATTGTGTCAAATAATTGGTCTTATTTAAGATGCTGCTTTATTTGATGAGAGTTCTGATGAATTCTCTTGGATAGGGATGAAAACACTTAACTTGTGATTAAACTTGGATTTATACACAAATACCATATGCACCTTATAATTATCAAAACAGTAAGATGCTTTCCAAACTGCTTAGAGCAGCACTCTATCCAAATGGTGCCCCAACTCCAGATAGGAGGTGAGACACCAACTATGAATAAATGTGAAATAGGGTCAGGGAATACATGATCACAGGTGTAGCAACAGTCAGTTTCCACAATAACATAATAATGCAATTTCAAGACTTGCAATATAAATGAAATGCAAAATGCATGCACAATGTAAAACAAAATGAATCAAATGAGTAACTATAACTCTACATGAACAATACAGACTGACCACACAGGGTTTTGGCAGGTAAAGCAACTAGCCAGACATATAAGGTCTGCATTCTGACACACAACCATACATACATTTGTGTATACAATGCCTCACCACAATAGAATTTAAGTTGCCTGTATTTTTTTAGAAGGTGGTATTTTGGTCAATGAGCATATACGATTTCTTTCAAATTAGGTAATTTTTTGTGAGAACATAAAAAAAAAAATGCTTATCTATTGTTAACAGAATGTGCAGTGTAGACTGAAATTATAAACCTGCAACTCAACAGAAAATCCAGTCAATTCACAACTGCAAATTAAATCAGGTGCAAAGGTTATAGGCTACTCATACAAGTCAGAAGTTTCTCTATAGTGCACCTTCATAAATGGACCTGTAAACATAACAAACAGTCTTTGATGTAATGCAGTCTCTCCCCATATACTGGTTCAACAATGCAGTTTATATTATTTCAACAGAAAACGTTTACAAAGTGAGCAGTGAAGAAACAGCTGAGTACTTAAATTGTTCTGATCAAATAAAAGTAAACATTCAGTTTCTTCTCTGTCAGAACTCTCCTTCTCTCTCTCTCTCTGGTAAAATGCAAATAATCCACAAGGCTCCTGTCTCAAAGCCAGTTGCCCAAATCTCAGAAATTCGCACTTACTTCATCATAAATACATCAATATGAATACAGCCCAAAATCCTTTGGACTTTTCATTCGCTTCCACTATCTTATATTTGGTTTCTATTTAAATATAGCAGGTAACCACTCAAAAATTCTCCTTTGGAAAATCAAACAAAATGGCTTAAAGGTCCTGATCCCACTTTTCTGCTTTGTCGTCTCTAAACTTATGCTAACTTCCTAAATACTGTCATGTCCTGTAAGTAATTTCCATTTGTGCCAAATATGGGAGACAGAACAAAGTGACCTTGCTTCTGCTCAGCCTGGTATACCTGCTGAGCAGGTACCCAGTGTAGTCACCAGGCTATGTTATACATACACACCATAGGCTATGTTAACCTGCCCCAGTTAAGCCAATTAATGAGGCATCTGTCTAAAGAATAAGAGGCAATAGAAGACAGAAGGACTGGCTCTGTAAAGAGAAACTGCTTAAGCTTTTGAAAAGCTTTCTTGGCATCAGAGGTCCAAATGATTTACTCCTGATGCTTCCCTTTAATGAGTTTGATAAATCAGCATGCTATAGTAGCAAACTGTAGAATAAATCTCTGGTGCTATCCTAACATCACAGACAAGCCCTCACCTGCTTCATGTTTTTGCAATTGGTCCATTTCCTAAGAGCTTCTACTTTTTCCTTTTGAGACTTTTTTAAACCTCTTCCTATCACATATCTGAAGTAACTCGCCTTGGTTAGCCTTATTTTTCATTAAGGGACATTACTTGTAAGACCTGCTGTTATGGGATTCCCAATCTTCTTAACTGATAATGTCATCCAGGTTGGGTGCAGTGCAAGCCTGATAATGTTTAAATACTCTGCCCATCAGTCTAAGGAATAAGGTTTAAATACTCTGTCCACCAGTCTAATGAGCACGGCTGGACCAAAATCATTACAGAACCAGAATTTGCTAAGGTAACATACTAGATGTTCCTCATATGAGGTACTCTAACCATGAATGGACTCTTCAAAACCTCTAATTTCAGTAACTTTTTATCTCTTTTCTCACAGCTTGCTTTGGAGCTGCTGTTACACAGTAGAGCCTTCCCGAGGATGACCTAGTCTGAGACGAAATCTATATGGTGCTTAATAAGAGTTGTTCTAAATAATTCTGAAAACATGCCTTAATTTCACTACAGAAACGGCTATACATTCTTTCTTTCTTTTTGGGGCTTATAGAGTTTTTTACTTACTGCCACTCAGTGGATTAAGGGTCCACAATTTTTTTCTTTTCGCAATATGCACTTTTGGGCATCATGTCCAATACACTTAAGTGAATTTCCCTTCAGAGATTTAAAACTTTTATATGATATTTTTGCTCATCCTATCTACATTTTAAGTGTGTAGTTTTGTATTTAACCTCATTTATTTTTTCAGTGATCTTTCAAGGTCCTTGCCACTTAGCAAAAAACTTATTCTCAGAGATAGTGATCAGAACTAGAACTTGATCCCCTACATGAAACTCTTTGCTCCAGACAGTCTTGTTATTCTATCCCTGTTCGCTCATTAAAGCCATTTACATATGTTCTTGTTCATTCTTTTCTGAAGGTCCACATTGCATCCAATGATACTTTTAAAAGGTGTCCTTTCTTCTTCCCATGTCTCTTTCACTATGTGTAGAAGTCCTAAGGGTCTAAACCCTGTAGAAGCTTGGGGCATCTGTATCTGTTAGACTGACAACATTAAATAGGGTAATAATTTAGTTGATTCATATCTGTTAGACCTTTCTCGGTTACTTTTTTCTATATTCACTTTAGGGCTCATTTAAAATATTTTGCTAATACATACTTTTGGGGATGAGATAATGATGTCCTTAAATGTTTAACTTGAAAACTCTGTTGCAGGTATTTCATAACTTCTGACATAAAAGGGCGTCCCCTAGTCCATTAAGATTTCATTAGGTATTCCTCCCCAAAAAAACAAGATTAGTTCCTAGTTGACTGCTTTAGAATTAGCTTTTCTTAGCATGACGATTTTGGAGAACTGAGCGACTTATTCCATCCTCTTTGGAATAAACGTTTGTTCACTGCTCAATGAGATTGATGATCTTTCTCTCTATATCCATTGTGAATCCTTCAAAAGAAGACTTTGATCATAGGCATAGGGATTAAAGGGTTTTGGAATCCAGGTTAAAGGCCAACCCTTGATATCCAGGGCACCTAGCAAAAAAGATGTCAACTTCTTTTAGAACACCATCTCGTAGAATCCTGTTTTTTGTTTTCCATCAATATTTGCCCACCCAGGATATAGTCAGTTTTGTAACAAATTTGTCTAAATGGATGTGGAAGTAATAGTAACTACCAAATAGTCTTCCCACACATTAGTGAATAAAAGTGGATTATATAGATTTTATCTGTGTGATCATATTCCTGTTCAGAATATGGACACATTTCAGACTTAACTGGACTAACTGAAGGTGATCTTTCCCCAGATCCAGAGAGGTAGAGGTTGTAGGTCCTTCCCAGATGTAACAGGTCCATGGTTTCCTGAATTTCACTCTTCCCTGAGAAAAGGAAACGTACTCCTATTGTATATTCAAGGAATTGTACTCAGCTTCCTCTTTTCTGAAGCCTGCTGTGTATTTCTTCACTGTTCTTTCCCTTCATCTTAACTCATTCTAGGAGGCATCTTCCATGTTTTGTACATACACATTTCCTCTATATCTCCCCCTTAGTCCCTTCCTTTACATACGTTTTTTGTCCTTGACCCTATCTTGGGTTTTTGCGACCTGATCTTTTTTCCAGACAATTAGCGCACTTTCCCTTACTGGCACCTCCCATGGTACATGGGCACAAACTGCCTTTTTTAGAAATATTTGTTTACATTTCGGTTTGGCCTGGGCTCTCAATAGTCACTCCAGTACACAACGTTTCTCTTTCCCTCCTTTTCTGTAGATTGGATGGGGTATCATTACTCTGTGGACTTATAAAATAAGTAGACTTACTAAAACTGAATCTTGGAGAATGTACAAAGCTCCTTGCTGTGATTTTCTTTCCACTGCTGCCAAATACATTTGCAAAATGGAAAGTCATTCCCGATAATTAAGAAATAGTACCAAAGCCGCTGGACTAAGACTTATCAGTAATTTTGTTAGATGTTTCTTATATGCATTTTATAAAATTCTTTCAACCAATGAATGTTACAAAGCTTTCAATGTATTGTGTGTCTGCCTGACACACCAACTTCTTAATGACTATAAGTACATAATGAAATGACTAGTCAGTAAGATCTCTATCACAGTCTCTCTACTGTTTACCCCTTCAGGATCAAGCTAAAACTTAAAATGTTTCAGCTCAAATAATTTTGATGTGATTATCTTACCTCTAGAAATTCCATTCGTCAAACCAGAGAGACCGAGTTTCCAAGGTGATTCTTAGCCTTGCAACCAGATTTTTCTTAACTTACTCAGAGTCACTGCAGTCTGAGCTGGGTATGTCCATATAAACATACAACGGCTTTACCATGTGAAGTGCAGGAAGGATTCTTGCCCAACTGTTATAGTCCCAGCCTTCATTGACAGTGATCCCCTTGAATGTGTCAGGTAGGCTTAAAACTCCTTTATATTGATATGTGGTGTCAAGGAGGTGTAGCTCTTTCTATATTATGGAATTGGCTACTATCACCATGTCTTTGATGATTGTACCAATCATCTGAAGAAGGTGCTTGGCTTTAGTTATTGGGACCATTAGGAGAGGTAAACCAGAAACTACCTTCTGATGACTTTCTAATAGAATCAGGTGAATTTCTACAGACCTCACAAATAGCTGGCTTGTATTCAGTGCCATCCTAGCTCACATAAGTACTTTAAGTTGACTTTTACCCTTTTATAATTTTTTAATTATTTATTGCAGCTTTCTGCCTTTTGTCAAAGTAAAGTTGCTTTTCAGTGACCTTGCTGCTGGTTACTCTTCATTGTAGTCCTTTTAAAAGTGTGTTTCTGGCTAGTTTGTTTGATTGTCCTGTTTGAATTCACTTTGGGCTAACTGCAGTCTGTTTATAAATTATGAATGCTTAGAGCTGTATCTCTAGTGGCAGTAGAAGGTAGTCTGGTCTGCTTGAGCTGTGAATCACACAGGTAAGCTTTAAGTGAGACTACTTGACTGGTCAGATATCTATTTGTTTTCTTTAATCGTTTTTCTCTAGCTCTATTAAATGCATGCAGCAGCACACAGAATTGAAACTTTCCATATAAAGCTACCCCTGAAATTTGTGTACTACTTGGTTAGACATGGAGTAACTAGTTTGAGCAGAGAGGAGCTTCTCCCCATAACTTTGATCTTAGATTGTCTTAAATGTCTATATTCTTACAACCACTCTAGCCAAACTGTAAACCCTGCTTCTAACATCCATTTGTAGAACATGAAATAAGGATTCATAGTCATGGTCATGAACTTTTCTGTTATCTCTGCAGTCAGCCTGGTGGATATGGGCATCCTGAGGCAATGCAGCAATTGTATAAAGTTTACTGTCTAAAACTAATTTTTAAACAAACTGATACAGTGTGTGAAAGATGTAGTTAATCTCACTGGAGGATAGCCTGTTACAAGCAAGCACTTATAATAATGAATGAGTTGTCGGTAATACACAGTACAGCGACCCATATATGCCGAGGCTCTTAAACATAAACCACATAGTCCTTCCAGACATTGCAGAAACAAAAAGTTTCCTCAGCAACCTCGAGAACATTCCACAAAATCAACACCAAGCACAACATATGCGACCACATCCAATTGTGTCTCAGCTTACAAGCTTACAATGCACACCACCAGACAATCAAACATTTTGTTCATAGGAGATTTCATTGTGAGACATACAGATGTCCTACTCACCAAGGTACGCAATGAGAGCCACTGTCCGCTCCCTGTCAGGGGCATGTATCCATTATATTATGCACACACTGAAGCCACTAAACTACAAGTATCAGTATAACTCAGTCAGAGTCCATTTGTGCAAAAAACAACCAGAGACATACCTGCCTGGACTATATGAACAGATACATTATGACGCTCTTGGACTTTGTGTCCCAGGTTGGTATGGGCCTAGCACTGAGAAGTATTCTTCCTTCTCCAAGGTTGACGTCACAGCTTGAACATATAGTTATGGACTTGTAGTAGACTAATGGCCACCAAGACTTTTAGAAGTCTAGTCATGCAGTCCAACCCAAATTCCATCCCTATGTATCATGGGCATTTGTTAGGAGGAGGTATGTTAGTTTGGGCATTACTACCTGCTTCTGTTTATCAGGGACATGAGGGCCAGTCCATGGGTGAATTTCAGATCTCTCATACATTGTTTTTTCAATGGATGATCCACACCTGTTTCCTCTTTGATTTCAGATACTGGCTAAACCCTTGCCCAGCAGTTTACTGCCTTTTTTAGGCATTACCAACCTGATAAACCAACAGCATAAACAGTTAAACCAGAACATGAAATTCTGAAGGTGGTACTGCTCAATATCAGGAGTTTTAACAAGAAACTTCACTTCCTGCAAGCTCCCCTCACCCTGGAGAATGTAGAAATCTGTGCAGTTACTGAGATATGGTTTAGAGATACACAGAAATACATGGCTACAATGTTTTCCATACATTTAGACAAACTAAAAGACAGGGAGGAACAAAAGATGGAATTGTCTTTATTTACATTAAAAACAAATGCACCTCAAGTCTGGTCCATTAGTATTATAAGTTTCAGTTTCTCCACATTCAAATTACCTTAATGAAAGTCCTATGCAAGCTATAGGTCCCCCTCTATGACCCAGGAAAACCATAATACACACATAAATGTACTGGAGACACACCACATACAACCTATCACAATATTCACGGCTGACTGACTACTTCACTATAAAGAGGAAATCATATACAACCCCAACATCCAGGCCCAGAGATTCCTGGACTTTGTAAATGCACACCCACAATTAGTCTGTATGTCTACTAGGAGTGAAAACATCCTTGACCGGGTCCTCACAAACATGGCAGAGTGTTGCACTCTCCTTAATGTGTTCGCTGGTCAGGTCAGACCATAAAGTTGTCTACTCTGAAGTAAAGTTAAAGCCAAGAATAACAGCTGATCCTGGACCTTTTAGGAATTACACTAAGGCAAGCTTCCCAGTCTTAAGCAACTCTCTGGAAAACATCTGCAGCCCCCCCCCCAACCCTAACAACACTGCTACCTATGCAGATTCATTCACAGAAACCTTTATAATCATATAAATAGTTGCATGGAGTTGACTGCACCTACCCAGATTAATCACAGGATCAACTCAAAAAATAAGCCACCCAGGTAGAATCGTAACATCAATAAGTTGTGTAACAAAAGGGAAATATTCTGCTCAGAAATCAGGAGGTGCAATGCCCAGCAAGGTAAAAAATTCCTCATCAACCTAAGCAAGCAACTCAGAGGCTGTTCAAGTCTACCAAAGCCAAGTGTGAGGTAAAATTAGCCTCCCAGGCCAAGGACAATCACAAAGCTTTCTTCAGCTGTGTCCATAACCTCAAAGGCAATGCACAGCAGTGTAAGACATTAATTGTAAATGGTGCCATCCATACTTAGCCAGAAGATACAGCAAACCTACTGGCCGACAAATTTAGTTTCAGTTTTACCCCTTCTCCCTACCAGATTCCCCACAGGAAATATCCACATCCATAACTTCCCCAACTATCACTATATGGCAGCTAATTGGGGCCCTCTCCAAGGACAACAACACTGCATCAATGGGTCACTATATTATCACAAGATGCCTCTTCAATAGCAATGAATATGAACTTCTGGACCAACTACAGTCGCTGTTTAACCACAGCACCCAAACAAGTTTCATGTAAATAGAATGGATGACTGCATAAAGGTGGGCTATCTGTGGACCAGATGAGTTATTGACCCAAAAGCTTGACTAGCCTGTGCACAAAGCTGTAGAAAGAATAATCATGGATATCCTGAATGACAACATAAGCAACCTACAAACATCAGACCCAAATCAGTTTGGGTGTATCAATGCCAGATCTTGCCAACTCAATGTGGTGGACTTCTTCAAAAAAGACAGCAAAACAATGGACTAGGACAAAAGGGTGTATACTGCCTACCTCAACCTGACCAAAGATTTGACACAATACCCCACTATGGCATTGTATAAACTCTCACTGAACTAGGTTTAAACCCCTACATCATCTACTGTATAGCCAACAGGCTTACAGACAGGGCCCAAGAAGTTAGAATAGCAGAGTCTACTTTATCATAAAGGCCTGTCACTAGTGGGGTGCCTCTTGATTCAGTGCTGGGGCCATTCCTGTTTAGCATCTACTTCTCAGAGGTCAAGGCTAACATCAAAGTGCTCTGGCTGACTAAGTTTGCAATGAATGTAAACTGAGTGTAGTCACCCCCCCCCCCAACACAAATATCCTCCAAGAAGGTCTGACACAGACTAATAAATGGTGTCAGAATCAAAATCTAAAACTCGATGCCAAAAAGTGCATCATACTATTTTTCAGAAAAAAAGGCCTCCACAGCAGGTGCATGGTATCTAGATCCATACAGGCCATTGTTCTATTGTGCTTTATTCTAATAAAACAAATTCCCCTTTCGGTATGCAGCTGGCCAGGCATATGTAACAACTGCAGAGATCACAGAGATTGCTCAAGAAAAGAATACATGGTACAGAAAGCAAATCCTGTGCAGACTACTTAAAAGTTTTGTCCTTATACTCAATTTCCTACAGGCTGCTGGGAGGTTATCTATGTCTGGCCTACAAAGAATCCCCTGATCCAGCCCTAATGGACCTGTTGCACATTAGTAAAATAAATCTAGAACAACTGATCCAGGGACTTAAACATTGCCTGCAACACAAACAGGACATGCTGGGGGTGGGGGTGGGTGGAGCAAATGTGCATCTCAGAGGCTCCTCCTTTTCCGGAACAGGCTTTTCATCCATGTTAAGCTCAGTTCATCCCTGCACTTATTCAAATAAATCTTGAATTAGTGGATGAAGAACTGTAAATACACCCTGACCTTGCATATATGTCTATTAGAGAAAGGAAGCTTGCAAATGCTTGCCACCTGTGCCCAAGTATATATACCCCCACAAAATCCTTGCAAACAAATACCTATCAAATGTTATTGGAAATGTGGCTAGGCTTAAAAAGGCCCCTTGGTTTGATAAGATAGTATTCTACTATGATACTTTGAAACAAACTTTCTGTCAATAGGGTGTTGGAAAAACTCACTGGCAATGGCAGTTATTTATTATGAGTTTCCTGCTGTATTCAACAAATGGGGTATTTTGGTCAGTGAGTACACCCGGTTTCTTCCAAAGCTGGTAATTTTGTTTGTAGAACATAAAATCAGGAGTAATTTTTTATGGGTAAATAAGCAGTGAAAACTGAGCCTTATTGAGCACACAGGGATAAAGCCTTGAATATGGTTCAGGTGTCCAGGGCTTGATTATGGGCTTGGACATCTGACACATGGCAGGGAAAGGATAGACACACCTCAGGGGGGTGATATATTTATAGATGTTCCTCATATTAGCAACCTTGTGGAGGCTGAGGACATGTAAAGTGGAATTTTCCTAAGTGGGAAATGGTGCGGACATTGAGTCACCACAGAGGTGGGACAATATGCTGAATATTCCTATTTTATCTAAACCCATTGGAAGTGTATAGATGTGTGCAAGGAGTAGACAGGTAAACTAGAGCTTAAGTACAGGCACCAGACTCAGCCAATGGGCAGCAATGGGGGTGAAAAAAGAATGTAAAAAAGAAGAGAAAAAGCAGTGTATACTGCAAACATAAAGGTATACTTGCAGTTGAACAGAAAGTTTAGTCCATTTGTTGCATTCATGGACGTAAATTAAATTAGGTGTAAAGGTTATGCTTTTTTTCCGTGTAGTCTAATAGTCTCTCTGGATTGCACCCTCATAAATAGCCCTGTAAATAAAACAATTTGTCTTTGTTATAATGTAGCATCCCCCTCTACTTTATCCTGCCAGCATAAATTATGCAATAGACTCCATGCTATTCCTATATAAAGTTTTAAAAAAGTCTCTCACAAAGCCAATAGTGAAACAACAGCTGATTACTGAGGTTTGTTCAAAACTACACAAGTAACCCCTGATTTGTCTACAGGGAGAGCTTCTCTGGTAAAATGTGACAGATTCACAGGACTCCAATTTTGGAGTAGATTGCCTCAGTATTAAGCATGCTCTCTCTACACCACTAATATATTCACAGAAATTTAGTCCAGACTCCTCTGGACTTCCAAGTCCCGCCTACCATCTTGAATTTTGCTTGCCTTTAACTCATTAACACCTATGTGGCATGGAATGCCACAACTCAAGCAGCCAATACACAGCTTGCATTCTTTTTTTTTTTAAATAAGAAGCATCTTTATTAAATTATCAGTTATTATATCGGCAAGGATACATTTACATAAATGAAAACAAACCATAATGACATAGTCCTAGTTGCAAACATTAAATATCACATATAATCCACTCAATCATTGTCAGTTAAACATTACATAGCTCATTCAAGTACTGCCTTCTTTTACATCTCATTCCTCCTCTGTATGCATTGTACCAATGATTCCCATTTTTTCCCTATGTAATTTGCTCCTACCTCTTTTAAAAGATTCCAGTCCCAGTTGTTTTATCTTTATTACTATATTCACTACTTCTAGTAAAGTTACCTTAAATTTTGACTTCCAATTTCTAATAATTGCTTTTTTTGGCAGCCATCATAATTAGACCCAGCGAGGGATTACTATATTTTGGAAATTCCGATTCTGTATCAGAGTTCTGAAAAATCATTTTCCTAGTTACACTAATTTGCTCACCCAGTATCTCTGATGGAGTAGTCTGCAGGTAATCTTTAATGCCTGCCAACTCATTATACTCCCAGAAAATGTTACCAGTGATCTCTTTCTTCCCCATCACACCTCCAACATTTGCTCTCTACCTGAGGAAAAAATTTCTGGAGTCTACTTGGGGTATAAAAATATCTATGTAAACATTTCAAAGCAAAAATCTGAAATCTTCTAGATTCTGACACACACACACACACACACACACGCACACACACACACACATATATATATATATATATATATATATATATATATATATATATATATCCCATTGTTTCTTTGTGAATTGCTTATCTGATCTCTCTTCCCAATCCTTTATAACCTCCTATTATTGATTCTTATAGGTATTATACAATATTTTATATGCTCTACTAATTATTCCCTTAATGTCAGCTTGTGTTCTATATTCTACTAATGATTCTACCAGTGCTGGTCTTTCATTTAGGCCCCCCTATTTCTTTCTCTGTGCATATACTCTGATATCAATCCTTGATAGGGAAGGCATTCTCTAACCACCAGTACAAATAAATTCTTGACGTCTTCCCATTTTATTACATTTCCTTCTCTACTTATTTGCTCCCAATACCTTGGTTCCTTTGCCACTTTTCTCCAATAAATTCCAGCTCCCTCTTGCTTACTATCTCTATCCTTAACTGCAGTTATCCCTATCAGCAGAATCTCCTGTCTCCATTCCTGTGTTGGCTTAGTTCTTAGAAAACTTTCTGCTACTTCATGAATATAACATTCTGCATGATTATTGTTATTCTCCTTAAAGATATGCATCCAAAATCACAGTATCTCCTTGTTTCTTGAGCTTCATTCCTTTCCACTTTGAAATATAGGTTTTTGCTTGCACTATGTATAGGAGACTTAGCTGAGTAGCTCTGAAATACCTTTTCAAATCAGGTTATCCCAAACTGCCCTGTTCTATTGAAAGAATCAGCTTATCCCACTTGGCTCTTGCCATCTTCCCCTCCCAGAGTAAATCCTTCAGCTCTTTATTAATTGCAATCCACAACTTCTTCTCTGGTTCATAAAAATATGCCTGACCTGTGTATAAGACTAAAAACATTTTAACTGCTTGTATCTATCTATCTATCTATCTATCTATCTATCTATCTATCTATCTATCTATATAACAGAGCTTCCAATTTCTCAGTTTTTGTATTATCTTTTTAGTCTCTTCCCACATGTCCTTAGCTACCACACTGGAATCATTTTTAACCCATATTTCTAAACTCTTCATTTTATCATGTCCCCATACATATAAATATTGCTGGACTAATTCATGTGTTGGAACATAATTTACCGTTATTGCCTTTCCTGATCATGTTCTGAAAAATAAACTTAAAAATCATAATAGAGATAAATGTAAATATTTTTTTAACAGAAAAAGCAATTAAAACTGCACAAATAGCAATGCTGTCAGTATGAAGAATTCTTTACAGTGACAATTATTAGTGCATTCACAATCTCCATAAATACTTTAATATATTACAATGCTCACAAACCCCAAATTATACTTTTTGCTAAAGTTTCAATAAGAAATTTGCATATCTTCAAAACTGTGCAGCCTAGACATACAATTTTAGAACAGTTTTTTTTTAACCAGACATAAGCTTTCCCATGATAGCAAGAAATTCTTCTTTGAGTGTGTGCTTAGATATTTTCAGAAATATGAAAGCATATGCTTAATTGTATAATTCACAATATAAATAACACTGAATATCTCTTAAGATGTACATCTTAAAGTGCAAATATCAAATACTTTTATTCAGCAACATCTAAGGCTTCCCTTAATGTCATGCAATAGTTTGTAAGTCACAGGGTTTTTTGAAGTAGTTAGTACATATGGAAATATTCAAACAAACAAAAGCAAAAGCACAGATACACAGCTAAAATAAAAACTTTTATTACAAATACAGTAAGCACTTTCACACTCTAAAATATTGCGTCATCAGAAAATATTAGGGAAACCAAACCATACACTTAAATAGTAACACCATCATTGATGCTTCCAACCAACAGCATAGCAGCATTCAAATAAACTAATCATAGTGATATACCAATAAAATATTAAAATTACTTAAAAAGTCAACTCCTTTTTAGAGCAGATTTTAAAGAAACTCTGTAATTTAATCCTGGAAATTTGTCAACCTGTAAGGTAATAATCCAATGTAGTTCATGTTTTTTGGTATAGTTCTTAAAGCCACCCTTATTTTCATTTATCCAACCTCTCAAAACAAATAAAAAACGAACAAAAAAAAAGAATTGTAAATCCAAAAGGAAGGTTTTGAACTGCACCTTCCTTCTGGATTTATCCAAACTCTCTCGATCACCCTAAATTTAAAGCAATGATCTTCTCAAGTTTCTTCATGTTTGGCTAAGGAATTCCTATAATCCATCTTTCGTATACAATAGAAATGTATAGGCTCTACAAGAGATCAGTTAGTCTTTTCTATATAAAAACGTGCACATTTTGGGCAGGTGGCAATATAAATGACATTTGCTGTAGTACAGTCAGCTTGAACCCTAAATTTAAATTCAGTACCTGTTAATGGATGTACAAAGACATCCATGATGTCAATATGGGTACAATAATAACATTTATTACAGGGCTGCATAAGTGTCAGAAGGACTCCATGTTCTAATGTTCTTATAAAATAGTTGCCTTTTTAGGGAATTTTTGTTCTTAAAATGGAAGGAAGGTTTGCCCCCACAAGAACTTTATATGCTCATTAGTATATAAAATAGAATAATTCAATCTAATAGTGTCACACATCAACTTAACATCACTAGTATAATGCAGTAACAGTTGAATAATTTGAGATTTAACCCATGGTTCTCTATAAACTGAGTAATTATCAATCGCTCTCTCATCCAAATCAGAGAAATAGGGACAAGCCCTGTTGTTCCTAAAGTTTAATGTCTCACAACACATATCCTTCACTTCTCTATTGCTATAACCTCTCTCCAAAAATTCATGTCCAAGAGTTTGCAGATCTCGGTTGAAATCCTATACCGGAATTGTTTAGTCAGGATATACACATACCCTGACCCCTCAAAACATTCTGATAAATAAAGCCAGGATGCATACTATTCCTTTGAAGCACAGGATGTTTCCTACAAGGCTTCCTATACATACCAGTTACAAATCCAGTATCAAAATCTCTAAAGACCTAAACATCCAGGAAATCTATAGAGTCTCTCGAAAAAAATGGGTAAATCTTAAATATGTAGTAGTGGAGTGTATGTATTCAACAAACTCAGTCAATCTCTCCAGGGTCTCTTCCCAAATCAAGAAACAATCATCAACAAACCTCCTATAAAACATTAGGCATCAGTTAAACTCATTAATACCTAAAACACATGGTGTGCCCATAGCTACGCCTGTTTTTTGTAGAAACAGAGTCCTCAAACAAAAAGACATTATTTTCGAGTACTATTTCTAGGAACAGACATATCAAGGCTTAGTGCATTCATATGTACTGTACCTTCTCAAAAATTCTCTAGCTAGCTCTATACCCTCAGAATTAGATATTACAGTAAATAAGGATACAACATCAAGCATGACTAAAAGACAATTTTCAGATACTACATTCCCACTGACAAATTCATAAAAATCTTTCAAAAATGTTTAGTTGGCCTCAGAACAGTCCTCACTTGGTCCAGTTTTGGTTTAATCATTTTCTCTATATAAATAGAGAAAGGTTCTGTCAGCCAACCTTGTCCTGAGACAATCGGCCTAAAGTGTGGAAAAATAACATTTTTATGTCCCTTCGGTAATCCCTGGAACTGTAGTGTCAAGGGATGGTCAATAGTTAAATATCATACTAAATCAGCAGTTATGACACCATTAAGAAAATAATCTTCTATAATCATTGTAATTTTCCTTTGTAAAGAGGCAACATAACTCTCATCAATGCTTAAATATGTACTATTGTCCACTACTGTCAGCTAACATTTCAAGAATGGAAGTACTATAGTAACTATAGTCCATCACCACCACTGCCGCTCCCTTATTGGCAAATTGGATGACCAAGTCCTTATCATTTCTCAACTCAGTCAGGGCTAGTTTTCATGAGGACTTAAATTGTAAAAACTACTCTTTTTATTCCCATTATAAAGCAAGTTATATAAATTAAGTTATATAAATTAACTTCACATTTTTTACAAAAAGAGTCAACAGGTGAAGAAAATATAGGTTGAAATAAACTAGTTTTTTAAAACATCATTATCACATGCATTTTTGCTACTATGCATTTGTTTAGAAATGATATTCCTTGCAAATAGTCTGATATCTATAACAGTTTCACTAACAACTGACTGCTGTGCAGGAATGAATGACAGACCACGTTGCAGTAACATTTGTGCAGAAGTGAGTGGTTTGCTGGATATAACTAAACATCTTGTATTCTTGTCCTTTTTGTAGTTCTTTGCTGATAATCTTCCTTCATGGATCTCATCCTCTTCCGTCCTCTGCTTAATGATCTCGGCTTCTCTTTGGGTCACTTATTTTATTTTCAGCATATGGAAATATTGTTTATTTTCATAATTACATCTCAGGTATAGTGTGATATGAATGCATGTGGCAATAAATTTCCTTGTCTCCCACCATGGCATATCACACCATGCCCCTCCATAAAATATGGAGCTCTCAGTTATGAAAATATGAACATATGTATAAATGTATGAATAATAAGTAACAGATATTGCACATGCTACAAATACAATCCTAGATTCAGTTTAATAACTCCTTGCTCTAATACTGTCTGTTATTAGGTGGTAAGTTGCTTAGTTAAGGAAGCCAGACCCAAAAAGGGCATGGACACCATAAGGAGCTATGAGCTAAGAATCGCCTCTTATCTTTTGTCTCTTCCACACCAGCTTCTCCACACCTGTAATTTTTATAATACTCTTTTTATTTCTCTGTTCTGATTTACTTTCTTAGCTTTTTTTCTTATTTTTAGTTTTTTTACATATTTACATGTGCTGAGTTATATCCCTTAATTGGCTGTATGCATTTTAGGTCCTTATATGCCTGATTAGTTTACCTTTTTTTACTAACAGTAACATAGTTCTTTGTAGTAGGATAAATTGTTTTTGGCTGGCATACTGTTGAGCTATATTGCTTTAATTTTAGTTGGATTTTCCTTTTCATTGTATTTTTTCCGTTAAATGAGGAAGCAGGTCTGACTTTGTTTGTTAATTTTTGACAGGAAGATAAAGTCAATCTATGCATTACTTATTGATGTAATCAACATATAGATATTATTTTAATTATGGTTATTCCAAATATATGTGTCTTATTCCACTCCATTTCTAAGGGCCAAACTTAGGATATATACTGGATTTATTAGCTGTTTGCTTTTTAAGAAGTTGGTGTGCTGTAACTCTGAACTTCTTTGCACAATATTCGGTGAAAAAAACAAGCAATAATGCAAAAATCTGCATTGTTCCAGTTACTTGCCCATATTGATATTGATGGCCTAGTAATGGTTTCCTACATTCTGTAAAGCTACCTCTTTGGCCATTAAGTGTCATGTGTTAAGCAATAAATTCTCATTAATGGAGGCATTCCAAAAGTCTACATGATGTACTTTCCACGTAGTTCTTAATTTTCATCAGTAAATTCCTTGTACTTTTGGTTATATTATAGCCTACCTCTTCCTCTCGTGTCATCAGCCTGTTCAACACTTGTTCCCAGGCAGTTATTGCATTCATCAATTCAGTCTGTTACCAGCATTTGTCTTATCTGTGCTATTATTCTCCCCTAGGCCACCAATAGCAAGAGGAGAAGGGTGCCAACAAGGGCAGCATGCTAAGTTCCCTCCAAAAGTGTCATATTTGAACATGTAGAGTTCATGTTATTTAGCAATGGCCTGTGGATTGACTGTGCTGACTGTAAAGCATATAGAAAAGACAAGACTATATCGTAATAAAGGAATAGAGGAAAGGTGGGAGTTAAATGTGCACGTATTTTCACTAATCTGGCTTTGGCCTAATGGGAGAAGGACAATGTTTTGAGATCAACGTTTTCTAGCAGTCTAACAACATATTATACATTCCTTGACAATATATTGATTTTATGGAAAGACAGTGTGGAACAGATTGAAGAATTCATTGATTACCTGAACAGCACTACAGTATTTTTAAGGTTTACTTATAGAGTTAAGTGGCAATGTATAGAATATTTAGATATATGTTTCTACAACGATTTGATCAATTCTTGTTTTGGCTCCACAATATACAGGAAGAAAACATATTCTAATTCTTTTCTTCATTATGTCAGTTGTCAACTCACACACCATAAAAGAGGAATTGTGAAAGGACAGCTGGTCAGATTGTCAAGGATCATTAGTGATGATAGGAACCTTATAAAGGGAATCAACATATTATTCAATATGTTTAAGGAAAGAAATTATCCATCAGGTTGTTAATGAAGATGAAAAAAGAAGTACTGCAAAACAGGGAGACCAGATTTCAACCAATTTTGAATTATAGTGGGAATGGTTTAAATAATATAAGCCCACAAACTGATGTGGATAGGTCTGGGAATAAAACACAAGCCATGATACTTCGTTATAATCATAATGTGCAGGGCTTAATGAGGATTTTAAATGACACCTGGAACATTGACTTTTCTCCCGATAGTAAAACCTTATTTGGGGGGCCTCCACAAATTGTATATGATAGAGGACAAAATATTTTAGAATTGTTTGAATCTACAAAACAAAATGGGAATGGTACTTCTAACTCTTGCATGAGTAAATGTGGTGCACGAGGATTTTGCAAATTTGTCAGTAATAGTCCCTACATTATGGTCACCGATTACAACAGGGTGATTTCCTATCCTGGTAGGGTAGACTGTAATACTAAATGGGTAATATATTTAGCTACATGTATGACATATCCTGCGTATTATGAAGGAAAAACCATTAGGCAGTTTACGGAATGCATAGATGAACACATAAGGGATGTAAAAAACAAGTAACTAACTAATGCACTTTATTTACATTCTATTGACTACACCAGTTTTAGGAGATTTTTATTTTTTGTAGTGGATAGAGTAACTGATAGTGGTAAGTGTGGAAGTTTTTATTATTAAACACATTTTTCAGCTTGTACACTGATTGTGGCACTGCTTTTTGGCCTCATTTTATTGTTTTGTGCAAGTTTTGTGCACACGTTTGAATACAGGAAAGGTGTCTTTTTTTGCAGTTTGTGTACCTGTCACAAGGTTAGCATTTGCAGGAGAATGCGGTTCTTCTGACAATGAGATACCTTAGAGAAGGGTGATGTCATTCAAATTATAACCGGTTAGTATTTAGCAGACATGCACTATAAGTACAGCTAAACAATGACAACAAGAACATAATGTTTTATAATTATTACCATCATAAGGGCAAGTATGTGAAAAGCAGGAGAATCTATTGCTATTCAGCATTTCCATTAAACTTCTGCAATCCAGATTTTTGCTTGAGCAGCTTGAGTTGCTTGTGTGATAACATTTTATATGATAAACATGCATTCCACTCAATTTTCAGGTCTGTTGGATCCAAAATATAGCTCCTATATAAGTTATTTTTAGCCAAATGAATCAGAACCTTACATGGTGATAGAATTGTCCTAGCAATTACATTGCAGTGTGTACGTCTTGCTGAGAAATGTGATTTTGGTTATGTACTGCATTCACAGAACACCACCTTTCTGCTACAGTTGAGTGTCATAAAGACTTCAGGATTGTACAAAAGTGGTCCTTTGAGATACATTGTTAATAAGAAAGTAAGAATAAAAGGAAACAGTTACATGTTAACTCAATGCATTTAAAATATAGCACAAAAATAATATTTATCTCAGATTACTTAATTTCACAACACAGCATGTAAAAAAGTATGTGGAAAAGACATTCCTGAAATATTCAAATAAAAGAGGAAAGAAAGACTGATCATCTGAAATAACATATGCTTTGAGTGGAAACTGTCTGGCTTCTTTTGCAAAAAAAGGAAGAAATACAAACTACAATTAAAAAGGCAAAAGTTGCTTATAAAATGTGATGCTGGGGGTGCAAAATTGTGTCATAACTGTAGATGTTATCTGACAAAGCTATGAGTGATGTTATGGTGTAGAACCTGCACTGTCGAAGCTCTGTATGGTATCAGAACAACATCTGAATGAGAAATAATGTTAAACAATAAAAAATATAAGGGAAGTTGTATTCAAAAGAAAAGACACTGGCTGACTCGACCACTATTTCCCTCCATCCAGGATGGGTGCAACTGCATAAACTTCTCAGCTCCATTTTTCTCTCACCAGCTCTTCCAGCATCCAAGGTACCAGTCAGACTTGGGCCATCTGGGTTGTACCCAGGGTTCATTACTGTACATCACAGAGCTAAGCTTATCATTGACTCAGTTAATGAGGACCCATCAAGCATTTCTTACTAATTGAAAGTCCTTCCATGTTGAACATTTCACAGGGCTGCTAGTATAAGTAAAGGGAAAAGGAAAACACTGTATCAATCAATATGTCTACATGTGTGTGTGTGTATTCATATTTATATTTATTGAAATGTGTTGACAGGGAAAGTCCAATGGTTGAGAAACCCATTTTTAGGGAGAAAAGCTCCAGGAAGATACAAAATATTAAATATCATTGTCATCAATTGTACAGTACAGAGAACTAGTATTCAGTTTTAGCACAGACTGGCATTCCAATTTTGCACAGACTAACATTACAGCTAAAGATAACAAACAGGTCCTATTAACATGCAGACAATTAATTATACACAGAATCTGACAACTAGGTAAATTCAAAGAAAATGCTATGATCTAACAACAGTAGGCAGTTCTAGAGTTAGTAATTTGAAATAAACTTTGAGTCTTTTAAATTGATATTGGAAGGGCTTGTAAAGAATTTCTAAAGGAAAGACGGAAGCAAGATGCAGGTTTGAAGCAAAAAGTTCAAATTAAGTTGGATGGTTAACTTTATTCAGGCAAAAGGAGAAATACTTGGTCTCAGACAAACCCAGTATGCAACCTATACTGGTTCCAAAACAAACCAAGAAGAAATTTTTCACTGTGGAGAGTGTGATGTTCACTTCCTAAATTATGTTATGCACTTAGTTCAAATTAAATTTTCAAATTCAATTAATTGAATGTTACTTTAGATTTTAAAATGAAACACTTTTGTTACACTTTTTCCTTTTAGGCAGTGAAAGTCTGATAGTGCACACAATGTGTGTCAGCCTAGTCTTTTTGTTTTGTTTTAAAGGTTGCAGTTACTTTTGTTTGTACTCTTACACACTTAGACTAAGTGTCTTCTAAGTTAGATGCCACACTGTAACAGATCCTCATGGCTTTATGGCTTTATTTTTAACATTTATCACTGTATTTCCATCTTAGCAATTATTTTTGTTTTTTCATCCTACTTAGGTTTTCAGTTGTATATCTATATATAGGTTCATAGGTAGGTACTAGGCTATCTGCCTGAGGGCATTTATAAGCCTAGCCTGAGTGTGTCGGCTTTCACCGCCCCATTGATTAATTAACTGAGCCTTTGTCAAGCAGAGCCAATGAAGTGATCCCAGGGGTGTACTTTCTGTTACCCATCCACTCATCAAGGCTTCTCTTGAAGAGTGTTAGTGAGGGGCTCTGCCTAATGTAGTTAGGAATTTTGTTCCAAAGCATGGGGAGTCTCTGTGACAGGAATCTATCCCTCCAGCATGTTCTATTTATTGTTGTGGTGAGGTTTAGCTCACTAGAGCACGTGGCTTGCAGTGACTTGGATTTCTTTAAGTGGAGCATGTCCATCAATTCTGAGTTGGACATGGCTTTGTAAGTCAAGCAGAGATCACCTCTGAGTAAGCGATATGCCACTGAGTACAGCCGGAGTTTTTTCAGTCGGGCTGCATAGGACATATGTTTGAGGCCAGTAATCCTCTTGGTGAGGTGCTTCTGTGGTCTTTGAAGCTGTTGGAAGTGTCTTGTGAGATACATCCCAAATGGGGCATTGTACTCTATGATGGGTCTGATGAGTGACGAGTAGAGGGGCACTATAACCTCTTTATTTCTAGATGCAAACCCCTTAGTAATTAGATGGGCCACATCAAAGGATTTCCTAACTACTTTAGCAATATGATTGTCAAAGGAGAGATTACTATCTACCTGGGTCCCCAGATCTCTTATTACCTCTTCTGTATTAAGGGGGCTGCCACCTATGTGGTAATTCGTGGGTGTTTTGTTTTTCCCGAATGGGATGACTATGCATTTTTGGCATTTAGCTTGAGGCCATGACTTTGACACTAGGTGTCTGTCTCAGTAAGGCCTTTTTGGAGGATGTCCATGTCAGCCGGAGAGTCAATTATGGCTCCCAGTTTGCAGTCATCGGTGAACTTGGTCAGCCCTAGTCCTCCTGTGTTTGCCTGTATGTCTGAGAAATATATGCTGAACAGTAGGGGTCCCAGAACTGAGCCTTGTGGGACACCACTTGTGACTCATTTGGAGTCAGACCTGGAGCCCGCTATTCTTACCGTGTGAGTTCTGTCTGTAAGCCAATTGGCAACCCATCTTGTGATGTAGGGGTTTATGTTCAGGCTAGTGAGTTTTTCTATAATACCCGAGTGAGGAATGGTGTTGAATGCCTTGGCGAGATCAAGGTAGGCTGTTTGAACCACCTTTCCCTCATCTATGGCCTTGGTAACTGTCTCAAAGAAGTCAACCAGGTTTAGTAGACATGATCTGCCCTTAACAAAGTTGAACTGGGTCGGGTCAAGTGTTTGGAGGTTCTCAATGTCTTTGTTAATGAGTTCCATGATGATGCGCTCCATAGCCTTGCAGACCAGGTTAGTCAGGCACTATAACCTCTTTATTTCTAGATGCGAACCCCTTAGTAATTAGATCTGGCGATAGTTACCAGAGTCAGTTGTGGCCCCTCCTTTGTGGAGTGGAATAACCATTGCTGTGCGCCATTCTATGGGCACGTAGCCTGTGGAGAGGCTGAGGTTGAACAGCGTGTTTAGGTGGGGGGGTTAGTTCATTCTGTAGTTCGTGCAAGATACAGCCTGGGACACCATCTGGCCCCATTGATGCTGTGTTTTTGGCTTTTGAAAGAGCTGTTTTCACCTGTGCTTCTGTAATTTCCGGGACACTACACTTTTCTGGTATTGTTGTGGGCCGTTTAGAAGGTGAGAGGGAGATGAAGTTTGCACTGAATCTATCTGGCAATATCAGTAGGTTCAGTATATTTTGTGCTATTTTGCACTACCTCAGAGCATATCTGCGAGTTACCACTTAGATTCTTGACATAGCTAAAGAAGGCTTTGTGGTTATCTTTCGAATCCTTGGCTATTTTTCTTTCGAAGTTAGCCTTCGATGATTTTTATGAGGAACCTTAGTCTCTTACTGATACTGATCAGGGATGTCTTTCCTTCTTGGGATTTGCTTTTTTCTGAACTAGTATCCTCCTTTTGTTGTATAACCTATTTATGGCAGGGGTCCACCAGACTGGTTTCCTTCTCTTAGGGGAGTGAGTCTTGGTTTTGCTAGGGATGGCATGATCCATGCATCATTGTAGGTGCTCATAGAGTGCAATTGTAAAGGAGTCTGCATCTTGGGCAGTGTTATCCTTTAGTGTGGGGGCTGTGAAACTTACCACCTCTGCCTTAAGTAAGGTGAAGTTTGCTTTAGAAAAGTTTTTCACTGTGGTTTCCTTGGTTGGGGGTTGTGGTGGGGTGTGGACATCCAGGGTAATTAGGTTATGGTCTGATCTAACCAGTTAAAGGGTGACCTCCAGTACGGAGCACGTGTCGCCCATGTTGGTGATGACCAGGTCCAATATGTTGTGGCCTCTGGTAGGGAAGTTTACCAGCTGATCCAGGGCATTTGAGTTGATAAAGTCCAGGAAGCACTGAGCCTGGGAGTTTGTACTCAAGTAATTTTCCCAGTTAATGGTAGGGTAATTGAAATCTCCCAGGATCAGGGTGTTCGGTAGGACCTTCATGTTTTCCAGTGTCTCCAGAAAGGTGGAGTGGTGGTCCTGGGTCATGGAGGGTGATTTGTAGCAGGCCACAATTTGCATTGCAGATTTCCCTGATGTTAGTTGCACATGGATGATCTCAGAGGTATCTTGCTGCACCACTAACCTGGAGGTGTGGGTATCCTTGATGAATATGGCTACACCCCCTCCTTTTGTGTTTCGGTCCATGTTCTTTGGCCAAAATGTGTGGTATGAGTTGTAGCCCAGTAGTGCTGGAGTGCTCTCTGGAGCCTTGAATCAGTTTTAAGTTACTGCACAGATGTCGACGTTCTCCATACTTAGTAGTGCTTTGAACACATGCATTTTGAGATTTAAACTCCTGGCGTTGAGTAGCATAACCCTCAACTTTTTACTTGTGCTGTTTACGGAGGTGGGTTTGAATTTTGAGCCTTGCCTAAAAAAGGCACTATGGGGGCAGCAAGAACCTTGGCTGGTATTTGAATGCCTAAGGGTAACAGGTACAAGCCATCTCTAGTGAAGCAGCGTGGCTTGTCGAGCATGTCATCCCAGGCTGACAGACACTGGATCCCCTTTGAATAACACCAGAAGCTTAGCCAATTGTTGAAATTGATAATTTTTTCTCTATACCGTGGTATCATTCTTGGTGAGGCAGGATGCTACTCAGGGTCAGTGTCATACCAGCCTGGGCTACATGATCAGAGAGCTCCTCCATGTCTGTTTTCATGTAGTCCAGGGAGGTATGGCTCAGATCATTCACACCAACATGGACAATGACAGAGTCATATTTGTACTTGTTCTGGAGTGACCTGAGTGCTTGTGTTATATGGCGGATCCTGGAACCCGACAGGTAGCTAACATTAACCTTCTCCTTGTTCAGCCTAGTGAGTGGGACGTCAGTGTGCCTGACTACAGAGTCACCTATTACTAGTGTGTTGGGTATGTTATTTTGCCTTAAGGGCTGTGATTGTGTGGCACACTGGTTTTGTGAAGTATGTGTTTCATGGTTTGTGTTGGGGGGTGTAGGTTGCTTGGATGTCTGCTTTGCAGGTCTCTGTTGTTTTTGCAGATTTTTATTTAGAGCCTCTGAGTATGTTTTCATGTATTTATGTGTGTTGTCTGTCAAAAAGCATTGTTTATTTATTTATGTATTTACTTTGGTTTAATATGAAAGTCCAACATGACCATGCAAGATCATTTGTCAATGGAGGCACAAGAAGAAAAGCTCCAGCAGATGCATAAAATAAAACTTTTACAATAAATAATAATTCACAAACTTTTGTCAAAAAAATGTAACAAAACAAAACAATGAATGCTATTTCATTAAATACCACTGATGTTTATTTTTTTTGATCAGAGACATGAAATCACTCTGATCTTTTTCATGAGTTGGTTTTGCTGGACACAGTTAGTGTGCTGCAACAAATGTGGCATTCTTTTTGCTAACTACACTTTTCATTCTTTTTCAGATGTTCTGGCAACTACTTTCACTGGTGTTTGCTTTCTTCTCTCTAACGATTATCTAACCATTCTTTGTATAAAATTCATCACCAGGAAAGTCTCCTGATTTTGTGAAAGGCACAACTGTGGTGCTTTTTTTACACAAAAAAAAAAAAAAAAGATTACAGAGAAGGGGTATGGTGTGATAAACTGTTTGGCCAGAATGCCCTTCATTTGTGTAGGCTAGTAGCACCCTCAGAGACTTGACATTCAAAGATGACATGAAGATAGACATGAGTTATATAATACTTAGGTTCATAGGTTTATAGGTGTGTACCAGGCTAATGGCCCTGGAGCCTTTCACAAGCCTAGCCAATAGGATTACCTTGGCATTGTGCCACCTGACCTTAGTTCCCACTGCCTCTGTCAAGTAGAGCCACTGGAGTGATCCCAGGGGTGAAGTTTCTATTTCCCATCCACTCATCAAGATTTATCTTGAAAACGGCTTGTGAGGCGCTCCGCTTGACATGTATGGGAAGTCACCCATGTTAGTAATGACCAGATCAAGGATGTTGCTACCTCTAGTGGGGGTAAGAATGTGTTCGTCTAGGGTATTGGAATTAATGAATTCCAGGAAACATTGGGCAAGTGTATTGGTACATGAGTAGTTTTCCCAGTTAATGGAGGGGTAGTTGAAGTCGCCCAGTATGAGAGTGTTAGGTTGGACCCTAATATTCTCCAGAGTACTTAGGAATGTGGAGTGTGAGTCTTGGTTCATGGTTGGGGCCCTATAGCAGGTTACAACCTGAATTGCTGTCTTACCCAGTGTTAGCTGCACCTGAAGTATCTCTGATGCATCATGTTGGGCTACCAGTCTGGAGGTGTGCACATCCTTTAAGAATATGGAAACACCACTGCTTTTGGAGCTTCAGTCCAAGTTCTGGGGCCAAAACGTATGGGATGAGATATAGCCTGGTAGTGCAGGGGTGCTATCTGCTGCCTTGAACCAGGTCTCTGTTACAGCACAAATGTCAATGTCCTCCGTTTTAAGGAGTGCTTTGAGAGAGATCATGTTGAGATTTAGACTTCTAGTGTTGAACAGCATGACCCTCAGATTGCATTTGTTTGTAGCCATTACAGTGGCAATTTGGTGTTTGGAACACCACATAAAAAAGGCACAGCAGGGTTGGAAAGAGCCTTGGCCAGTATCCAGAAGCCCAGGGGTGACAGATGCAGGCAATTTCTGGCAAAGCATCTAGGTCTGTCAGTCATGTCATCCCAAGGAGACAGATACTGGATCCCCTTAGAATGACACCAGAAACTAGCAAACTGTTGAAATCAATAATTTTCTGCTTGTACTGTGGTATCATTCTGGGTGATGGTAGAAGGCTACTCAGGGCTGGGGTCATACCAGTCTGGGCTACATAATCCGTGAGCTTCTCCATGTCTCTTTTCATGTAGTCCAGGGAGGTACATCTCAGGTCATTCACACCCACATGTACATTGACAGAGTCATATTTGTACCTGTTGTTGAGGGACCTGAGTGCATCCGTTATGTGGCAGATCCTGGCACCTGACAGGCAGCTGACTGTTACTTTCTCCTTAGTCAACCTAGTAAGTGGGACATCAGTGTGCCTCACTATCAAGTCACCTATGACTAGTGCTTTGGGCATGCTGTTTTGCATTAGGGGCTTTGGTTGAGTGTCACACTGTTTAGAAGAGTTATGAGTCTCATGGTAAGTGTTGTGCTGTGGTGGCTGGGTGCATTTCTGCCTTGGAGGTCTCTGCTGTTTGGGTAGATTTCTATTGAGAGTCTCCATGAAGGTGGGTGTGTGGTTTGTATTTTTATGTGAAGGCAGTGCTGATCTGTGTTCTGGAGGGATGTGTTCCATGTGTTGTGGTGCAAGTGTTGACCTTCCCTAAACCAGCTATTCCAGTCTTGGCTGCATAGTGCAGGACTTCCAATTTGGATATATAAGTGCATCTCTCGCAAGTCTGAGTGTGGGGAGGTAAGAGGAGAGAGTTGTCAGTATACATGAGGCAGTTGCTACATTACCTCAGTATGCCCAAGCTCACCAGGCTAATAGGAGAAAGCACAGGGAACTGACATTTAGACATGCCTGGAGGAGTGGGCATTAATAATAAGTACTGGATCATTTTCCTTGTAGAACATTTAGTGCTGGTAGGACTGTTGTGTGCTACGATAATTGCTACAAGAAGTCTGGTAAAGTGCTACACTAATAAGCTAATAAATGTGCAGGAGAGCACAGAGCTTGCAGATCTAAGGGAAAATTTGAAGAGCACCGCTCAGAAGCTTACAAAAAGTCTTGGATACAGCAAATCTGTATCTGGACTACACTAGTTCCAGGAAAGGTAGGAAACAGTTTTTTTTTTGTTCCTTGTTTTTTTTTGTTCCTTGTTTTTAGAAAGTAAAGATTCAGAAGATAATGAGATAATTCAATACACAGAAGCTAAAGGGACAGGCCTTTGCTAAGTTCTCACTATTAACAGTATCTTCCATTCTATGTATAATCAATGATTTCTTGATCATATAATTAACAGTATATCATTCATTATCCCCCTGGGAAGGGAGCAGGCTGAATGCATCTTCCCTCATCAGCTGACTTACTGGCATCCTAAGCTTCCTTCTCAACTCTAGTCATCAGCAGCACAAACAGGTGCTTTATATTATAACAATAGTCATCTGCAAGAAAAGTTCAGGAAATATGTTTAAAGAAGGCAGGTTGCTAATTGTTATTCCCCTTCCTAAGAGATGTTCTTACTTATTAGTATAGTGTTATCTTTTCATTTGCCTTACATTGCAGTGAACAAAAGTCCTTGTTTTTAACTACAAGCTGTACTTCATAGTTTACCAGGCTACAGAAAGTTACTTACCATTCTTAATACAATTAATTTTTATGATACATTTCAATTCTTACTGGTGTGTTCTCATTGGTGCTACTCTGTATGTTTGTGCGTAGGGGTGTGTGTGTGTGTGTGTGTGTGTGTGTGTGTATGTGTGTGTGTGTGTGTGTCTATATAAATATATATATATATATATATATATATATATATATATATATATATATATATATATATATACACACATATATGTGCGTGTGGGTCTACTTGATATGGTCGACATTTCACAATGTCAAAATTCATATTGCCGAGACCATATGATCGACATTTGAAATGCCGACCATACAAGTACAACATAAAAAACAAAAAAAAAGCTTACCTTAATGCTGCTAGCAGGGGGGCGCCCCCCTGCGCCCCCACACCCCCCGGAACTTAAATATACCAACTCCGAGATCACACTACAGTGCAGAAGTGGAAATATTTCTATTCCGCACTGTAGGGAGATGATGGTTCCCCATGGTTGATATTTCAAATGTCGATCATATGGTCTCAGCCATATGAATTTCGACAGTGTGAAATGTCAACCATTCATAGAGGACCCATATATATATATATATATATATATATATATATATATATATATATATATATATATATATATATATATAAACACACACACACATATATATATATATATATATATATATATATATATATATATGTACATACACATACACACACACACACACACACACATATATATATATATATATATATATATATATATATATATATATATGTGTGTGTGTGTATATATATATATATATATATATATATATATGGGTGTTCCACAAGGCTCAGTTCTAGGTCCCCTCTTTTTAACATCTTTGCTAACCATCTATACCAATCTTGTTCCCAGTCCTCCCTCATTCAATTTGTGATGACTCCACTATTATCTCTTTTACTGAGAACCCTACAGATCTGCTGTCTACCACACAAAAATCCTTTAACCCGACTGAATCCTGGCTGTCTAAATATCAACTCATTCTTAACCTCAAAAAAAAACAAAAATCCTCCTCTTACACCCAAAATCCCTCTACCATCTGAAATCATCATTTACCATCTCCTCACTAAATAATACCTTCCTTTCCGCTGAAACTCATACAAAGCTCCTTGGTGTGACCATAGATGGTCGGCTCAAATTTGACTTACATGTACATCAATGTATTAAGAAAACTCACCAAAAGCTTGGTTTATTGTACAGAAATAAAAGGTTCCTCATCCTTGACGCTAGAACCTCAATCGCTCATGCCTTCCTTCTTCCTAATCTCTTTTATGGCTAATCTATTACAGTATTCTCTTCTTTCCAAATCAGTTTATGCAACGAGTGACTGGGATTCGAGTCTGAATAACTGAGGAGAAAAGATAAGAAAGAAAGATTAGATGATAGTATTAGAAAAGGCAGAACACTTGCAAATCCAGTGGGAAAGAAGGTGATTTTGGAGGGCAGATTTGAATTTGATGGGATGTTGTTCACAGCATACAGAGGAGGGAGATCATTCTGATGTCTGGCCATAGCCCAGGAGTACAGGAGTTTACCAACTGGAAGGTTAGATTTGTGAACTTGTGGTAGGTTTTTATTTTCTGAGAGTAATGACCTAGTAGGGGCGTGAGGGACAAATAAGGAGCTGAGTGCAGGGCAGTCTTGTGGTTTGTAAATTAGTCTATGAAAGGTAGTCAGTTGGAGGTGTAGTAGGAAGTGTGGAAATTCAAGCCAGTGGAGATTTCTTAAGGCTATACAGAGATGGGTATAATGACGAAAGTTAGAAGCAAATTTGGCAATTTTGTTGTAACATGATTCTAATTTTAGTTTCATGGAGGACTGAAGGTTAGTTAGTAAAGAACACCATAGGTAAGAGAAGGAAGCAGGTTAAGAGAGGGCTAAGGCGTGTTTAGTAGAAGGGGAGAGGAATTTATGATGCCTGTAGAGGAGGCCAAGTTTTTTGTGGGTTTTAGAGATATTGGATTGGATATGTAGATCAAATTTTAGATTGTCTGTTATAACCCCTAAGAGTTTAATATTAGCTATGAGTTAAATTTTTATAAAATTCAATGAGAGAATATCAAAGTCTTGAACACTGACAGAGGTACTTTTTTAGGGGTAAACAACATGTTTGTTTTTTTGTGTTTAGGAACAGGTGATTTTGGTGGAGCCAAGGTTCAACAGTAGAAAAAGCTGTTTGGGTCATTTGTTGGAGGATAACTGGGTTGGGTGCAGAACACACTATGGTCGAGTCATCAGCATATTGGACTAGAGAAGAGTGTGTTAAAGCTTGGTGTAAGATGTTTATGAAAATATTAAATAGCAGGGGACCA
Source organism: Protopterus annectens (assembly GCF_019279795.1). NCBI lineage: Eukaryota > Metazoa > Chordata > Ceratodontiformes > Protopteridae > Protopterus > Protopterus annectens. The sequence continues at coordinate 759,678,744 of NC_056743.1, read as the reverse complement.
AGAATTGCACCTGGAGGGACACCAGTAGGGTTGTGCCAGTATGGAGAGATTGAGTGCTGCCATTTGATGGCATGTTGTCTATTAGAGAGACAGCTTTCAAACCAGGTAAATGATGGAGAAGACAGCACAATGGAAGAAAGTTGAGAGAGAAGGATAGAATGGGATATGGTATCAAATGCCTTGGATATATTTAGAAAGAAAGTAGATGCTATAAGGCTGGAGTCATGGATTTTGTTAATGGTATCTAAGAATGATATGAGAGCAGTGGAGGTACTGTGGCCAGGGCGGAATCCATGTTGAGTTGGGGAGAGAATATTGTTGCTTAACAGGTAGTTGACTAGTTGTTATATATTTTTTGAGGATTTTAGATATATGAGAACATAGAGTGACAGTTCAGAAGTTAGAGATGTCAGAGGAAGGGCCCCCTTTATGGAGGGGAAGGATAATGGCTTTTTTCCATAAGGAGGGAACATAAGATTCTTGGACTGATCTGTTGATTAAAATGCTGATCGGATAAGCTACTGTGTCAGCGGCAATCTTGAGGAATTTAGCAGGAATGTTGTCAGCACAGTAGGAGCAGGGTTTTAGCTTTAGCAAAAGTTTTTTTTACATAGGAAGTAGGAATAGGGGAAAGATTAAATTCAGTATGAGAAAGGTGTTTTTTCCAGTTTTGTGTAGGTGTATTTGGGGATGTGGTTTTGTGTGGTAGGTGTGAGGAGGAAGGAGAATTGAGGTTAGGATTGCTATTAGGGGAGGAAAAGGAAGCTGTGAGATTAGCTATTGTATCAATGAAATATGAGTTAAATTTGGAGGCAATAATGTCAGGCGACATGGGGACGGGACAAGGGTTGATTTTAATGCCAGGGTTCAGAAGATTATTGACAGTAGACCAGAAAAGTTTGGGGTTATTTTCCTGTTTAGTTGTAAATTCCAGAAATATTATTGTTTGTCTTTGCTTTATACTTTTTCACCCTCTCTACTAATATCCATGGTACTTCTGAAGATTCAGAAGGAATCTTCCAAGTTCATTGAGATGACTCCTTTCTGGCATAGGCAACCCTGTTTCACCCTTGTTTTGAAAATGGCCAGGGTTAATTACCACAAGCTTCCTTAAGACTGGATTTATTTACACATGATCAGGGTGTCTGATACATCCCGACATCAGTCAGCTTCAACTGACTGCTGGGATAATAGGGTCTTAACTCCTTTTAGGCACGTGTTTACTGAGGATGAGCAGCAGGTACCAACTGAAGCAAGAAAGCCTGCTACTAGAAAATCGCACATTGACAAATGTAAAAGGTATTCTAGTTGGTGCCATCAACGTAACCAGCACTCATTCAGGGCTAGTTATTCTCTGGTTTTACAATATTTGTGTGAGTTACCATCCTATGTCCTTTATTATTCTCATATCAAGATTCATTTATTAGCCAGTTCAGCATATCTGCCCTTGGATCCTCTTCTTTCATTCCAGTCTTGTCACGCAAATGTTTTGCATAAGATGGCCTCCTAGATAACGGGGGCCCCTCCTTGAGATCTTGATTTTGTGTTTTAGAAGCTAATAGTTCTACACTCTCCCTATTCATAAAAGAGGTAACCCCACAGAAATCTCTAATTTCAGACCTATCACTATCCTCTCCCCTCTATCTAAAGTCCTCGATAAATATATACACAAAGTTATGCATCATCTCATACAGAACAAACTGCTCACGCTTACACAGCATGGTTTCCTTTCCAAGCAAACCACCACCACAGCTGTACTATCCTTTCTTAACACTATTATTCTAGTCAACGACAATCATAAACTCATATTTTGCTTATTACTTGACCTCGCAAAGGCTTTTGACACTCTCTCTCACTCTCTGCTACTAAGCAAACTAACAGAAGTTAACCTACCCCCTGAGACAGTAGCATGGTTTTCTAGCTATCTCACTGACAGGCAGCAATTAGTGACATGGGGCTCTGCAATATCTACCCCCCCTTCCAGTAAGAATGGGTGCCCCTCAGGAATCCATACTTGGACCACTACCGTTTAATATCTTCACCAACTCACTTTACTCCTATTGCTCTCAGTCTATCATTGTCTAATACGCAGATGACTCTACAGTCATCACTATTGCCAACTCACCCACAAAACTCCTATCCACTACCCAGTTATCCTTTAACTCAGTAGGAACATGGCTCACAAATAACCAGCTCATCCTGAACCCCCCCAAAAAAAAAAAAAAATTACTACTCTTTCTTCATAAATCTGTAAACCACATCAAATCTTCCTTCACCATACTGTCACTAAACAATATTCTTACAGAAGTTGAATCTAGCACAAAACTACTTGGCATTGCCATTGATGATCAACTAAAGTTTGATCCACACAATAACAATTGCATTAGAAAAACCCATCAGAAGCTAAGACTACTGTATAGAAATAACACATTCCTGACCACTGGAGCTAGGATTACTCTTACACACGCCTACCTTTTACCTTGCTTAACTTACTTTTCCCAAATACTCACTAATCTGAACTTCTCTCTACTTACCAAGTTAGAATCGATCTATTACACGATAGCTAGATTCACAGCTCAACAAACCTAAATCTCACCACTGTCTATCCCTAAAATACCTGAATTGGCTTGACCTACCTCACCTGTTTCTCCACTCTCAGCTCCAAATGATACACTCCATTCTATATCAGCCAGTTTTCTGCCCAACTCTATCATCCCTCATCTCCCATCATTCCACTACAAGACATCTTCAAAGCTCAACCCAAGACCTATTAAATGTTTACAAACCCAAATCTAACACTGGGCACAACTTATATAGCTACCACCCCTCTATTACATGGAACAAACTCCCACTAGAAATAAGGACCCTTACCTACCCCAAACAATTTAAGTCAGCCACTAAAGACTACTTTAAAAAACACTGGACCTGCTGCTGTTCACACCCTCCCTGACCATAAACAACCTACATAGTACTGTTTATGAAACACATAATAGATAGCATAAACAGCTTACAACCTATGCTTTCTATGCAACTTCCTTAGCTTCTGTAATACATCACTAATTGCTCTCTAGATTAGCAAACTCTTTTTCAATCAACATTTTACTTCCTTAGCTTTTATTGTTATCATCCTTTTGTTTTTAGTCTTGTATAATTATGCAACTACTGTATAATATATGTAATGTACCTAAATATCCCATTTGTTATTTTAATGTTTTGTATAATTTGGAGCTTGAGCTCAGTCGGACACTCCCGGTCAACAAATGCAAAATAAAATAGTTGCAACATCTGAGCCAGCTAATCTGGCTAAAAACATGGAAAACAGCTTTACTGACTGCTATGACCACGGCAAGAAGAGTATCTCATTTGCAAGCTCTTTTTGTGAGTCAGCCCAATCTCATTTTCCATAGGGACAGAATTTTTTTGAGAACTAGTCCTGTATGCCTGAAGAGGTATCCAAGTTTACTTTAAGGAAAACTATCAACTGCCCCCATTTTCTTTTCTGCACCTAAAATATGGGTGAAAGGATACGTCATACTTTGGATGTTCACAGACAACTCAGGTACCATCTTGACAGAACTAATTCTTTCAGAACTTTGGATCAATTGTTCATGTTTGTGAAAGTATGAAGAAGGGACAATCTGTGTCAAAACAGACTATTTCCAAATGGTTTTCTAAGGCTATTACTTTTTGTTTTACTCACCATAATAAATCTATTCCAGGCAGGGTCAAGGCCCACTCTACCAGGGCCTTGGCTACATCTGTGGCTTTTTTGGAAATTATTGGATTCTAGAAGTATTCCTAGAGGTGCTAGTTACAAAGCACTATAAGCTTCATTCCTTCTCTATATCCATATCAAGCTTTGGTAGGACCATTCTCCAGGGTCTCTTGGATTCTTCTCCTTCTATTTCTCAAATGTTAACTAAGGTACTATACCCATATACCAAAGGCTACTGCAGCAGTGATCCATATAAGAGACATAGTACAGTTGTGTGAGTAAAACCTATCATAACAGTAGGTGTTCAAATAATCACTGTTGCAGTAGCTACTCCAACCCTCTACCTCTCTTGTGTTTTGGTGTGTCTTTTATTCTAGGGAGTGGACATTTTTTCTTGTGCCTAGCCTTGTCCTTTCAGGGTTCAGCTTCCCTCTGTCTGCTAGCATGAAACGCTGTGAAGCTATTTTCACCCAAATTCTCTTTTATTCAGCTCAGCTTGAGCTGCCTGACAGTTTGGGTAAGTGAAATGTAATGTGAAGCTTTGGAAACTGGCTGACTGTTATACCCTTGGCAGGATATTACCCATATTACTACAGCTACTGCAGATGTGATCATTTAAACATCTACTGTTATGTTAAGTTTTACTTAAACACCAGTAAAGAAGCCAAGAGGAGAACAGATGCAATTGTTCCAAATCAAGTTACGTTTCCACACAATAATAAACACTTTATTAAGGTCTGCGTTTTTGTCCAGTAGACTTCATCAGATAAAACTGTCATATTCCCAACTCACTTTTTATACATAATTGATTCATCCCTATCCAATCATGTCATACTTTTATTTCAAAATGAACAAATGAACTTCAGCGTTTCATTATGCCATAGTAAATAATGCATTAATTCCTGAATACTATCAAAATGTTAAAATCAAATTATTTAAAAATAACCTTGATAAAATTAAAAGTTTTTTTTAAAAAACTTTTAAATTAATTCCTTAAATTGTGTTAATTTATAATTCATGAGCAATTATATTTGTATATTTCCTTAAATAGAGTGTAATGCTTGACATCCCAATGTGTCAGCTATTTACTAGGGGATGGTGTCATCTGCTGGTCATATTTATTTTAGTATCTTTAATTATATCTTGGTAGCTTTTAGTCTTAATAGTGGTAAAATAGAGATGTATTCATTTAAGCCTGGGGTTTTGTTGGCTTCCAGGGCTAATTGCCACCACAATTCTTTGTAACTAATGTTTTCCTTCCAGGGACCACCTCTAATATCTATTTTAACTTGATCCAACACGAAGAATCTAAATTCATATTCTTTACATACAAGTGAGTGTCTAAAAAGTGCATTGGTTTCTTTGCATTTCTTAATTTCGTATATATGTTCGTAGATCCTCTTTTTTAAGGATCTTTCAGTCTTACCCACGTAGTAGGAAAAACATTTTTTACAAATTGCAAAGTATACCAACCCCCTGGACTCACAGTTGAAGTAGCCTTTACTGTACAACCATAGTCCCCTGCTATCCAAATAAATTTTCTCTTAGTTAATTATGAATTCACATTGTCTACATTTTCCACATTTATATGTGCCAACCTTATCTGAATTAGCCCTGTCCCCTTTCCTACTTTTTTTATCATTCCCTGTCTCTAACATATTTTTTATATTTATAGAATTTTTGAACACCACCCTTGGGTTTGACTCTGAGAGTCTCTCTAAATCCGAAAGGATTTTGAACTTCTCCCATTCTGTTTGAAACAATTCCTTTACTTTCTTATTCAAAGCATTATATCCTAAGACAAGTGCTTGTTGAAAATTTTCCTTCATTAATGTCTTGTTGTCATTAGTGTTTTGTAGGTTTTCCTTTTCCCCTAGGATGGGTCTAAATCTTCCCCCTCTTGCTTTTGCTACTTCCGTTCTGAATTCCCTAATAAATTCCTTAGGATATCCCATGTCAAGGAACATCCCTTCTAAGTTGTCACATTCCTTGGTGAAGTCTTCGTCAGAACTTGTCATCCTTGATCCTCTGACGAACTGTCCCTTCACCAAGTTCCTCTTACAATGATAAGGATGTCCACTATCAAAGTGAAGGAAAGAGTTAACATATGTGTCTTTCCTATACACTCTAGTCTCTAGGGAATTAGTCTTTTTAATAATTTCAATGTCCAAATAAGCAATACTAGTATGGGGTCAGGAGCAATAAACTGTAAAACTGATTCTTGATCATCATCAGGAAGGTTGCCCAGTGGTAGAAAGCTATCAGACTGGCATATGATTAGATCCCATTGCATTGCAGCTTGCCATGGGAATGAAGATGGTTGCAAGACAGTAGCCTTGGCTTTCTTTTTCCATGGGGGTTTGCCTCTAACTTCTTGTGAAAAATCCCAAAATACTCCAAAAACTTGTGATAACAAAGACCAGAAGATGAATAAGACTTGAGGTTAATTGCCTCATTTAAATCAGGTATCTTGTTTGCTTTTAGTCTCAACTGATGAAGTGTTTACTTTTGCTCAATATGTCCCATATAATTTTCCCCCTCTAAGGTCTGCATTAGTTTGTCTAGCCTCCGCTGATTGGATTAGCTTCTTTTCACTTCTATCTCTCCAACAGCATGGACTGACCACTGTGAGGCATTCCATTTTCCCTGTTAAGGTAGGCCTCTGCTTTAGCAGGACAGTAGAAAATATGCAACTGGCACTTTTGGAACAAGATGTAAAGATGGGAAATGGAGATGGATCTGGTAACCTACTTCCTTAAAATGCTTTGGAGTTGCAATAAAGACATTTCTTTTGTTGACTAGGTTGCCAAGTGTACCACTATTCCCTGAATCACTTTAGCACCAAGTACTCTGGCTACACTGAGGACTCCCTCAACATATTAGAGGAAGTACAGAATGAAATGTTGATGAAGGTTAGTAGGGGTGGTTCTGTTTATTTGGTATGCTTGCACTATAAATTTCGAGGACGGTATCTTCTTATCAAAGTGGTCAGTTCATGCTGTTTAAAGGAGACTGGGTTTACCCCTTTCATCTCTTCAGGTAATCCTTTCAAATGCAGGTTATTTCTGCATTACCTGTGCTCTATGTTGTCTGTCTGCAGTTCCATGTGTTTGCACCAGTTCATTCAATTTCCTGAGTGTGGACATTTACGATATCCCAGTGTTCTA